>NC_053024.1:120265486-120475386 GCF_003073215.2 Triticum urartu
TTATGTTTTAATTATATAATATATGCTACAGAGCTCTCACTCACTTTTTTGTAAATACAACCTTCTCCAAAAGTCTGTATAAAATCATATGCTTTGATCATACTATCAAAACGTTTATTCCAACTCCGAGAGGCTTGCACTAGTCCATAAATGGATCGCTGGAGCTTACACATTTTGTTAGTACCTTTTGGATCGATAAAACCTTCAGGTTGCATCATATACAACTCCTCTTCCAGAAATCCATTCAGGAATCCAGTCTTTACATCCATTTGCCAAATTTCATAATCATAAAATGCGGCAATTGCTAACATGATTCGGACGGACTTAAGTATCGCTACGGGTGAGAAGGTCTCATTGTAGTCAACTCCTTGAACTTGTCAAAAACCTTTTGCAACAAGTCAAGCTTTGTAGACAGTAATGTTACCGTCAGCGTCAGTCTTCTTCTTGAAGATCCATTTATTCTCGATGGCTTGCCGATCATCGGGCAAGTCAATCAAAGTCCACACTTTGTTCTCATACATGGATCACATCTCAGATTTCATGGCTTCAAGCTATTTTGCGGAATCTGGGCTCATCATCGCTTTCTCATAGTTCGTAGGTTCGTCATGGTCAAGTAACATGACCTCCAGAACAGGATTACCGTACCACTCTGGTGCGGATCTTACTCTGGTTGACCTATGAGGTTCAGTTAACTTGATCTGAAGATTCATGATCATCATCATTAGCTTCCTCACTAATTGTTGTAGGTGTCACAGGAACCGGTTTCTGTGTTGAACTACTCTCCAATAAGGGAGCAGGTACAGTTACCTCATCAAGTTCTACTTTCCTCCCACTCACTTCTTTCAAGAGAAACTCCTCTAGAAAGGATCCATTCTTAGCAACAAATGTCTTGCCTTCGGATCTGCGATAGAAGGTGTACCCAACAGTCTCCTTTGGGTATCCTATGAAGACACATTTCTCCGATTTGGGTTCGAGCTTATCAGGTTGAAGCTTTTTCACATAAGCATCGCAACCCTAAACTTTAAGAAACGACAATTTTGGTTTCTTGCCAAACCACAGTTCATAAGGTGTCATCTCAGTGGATTTTGATGGTGCCCTATGATACGTCTCCAACGTATCTATAATTTTTGATGGCTCCATGCTATATTATCTACTGTTTTGGACATTATTGGGATTTATTATCCACTTTTATATTATTTTAGGGACTAACCTATTAACCGGAGGCCCAGCCCAGAATTGCTGTTTTTTTGCCTATTTTAGGGTTTCGAAGAAAAGTAATATCAAACGGAGCAAGCAAGTTGGATGCACACCCACTTAGTTTCTTTTGTTGATCTTCCATACATTCATAGCTCTAGTGCATCCGTTGCATGGCAATCCCTACTCCTTGCATTAACATCAATCGATGGGCATCTCCATAGCCCATTGATTAGCCTCGTTGATGTGAGACTTTCTTCCTTTTTGTCTTCTCCACATAACCCCATCATCATATTCTATTCCACCCATAGTGCTATATCCATGGCTCACGCTCATATATTGCGTGAAAGTTTGTAGGTTTGAGATTACTAAAGTATGAAACAATTGATTGGCTTGTCATCGGGGTTGTGCATGATGAGAGCATACTTGTGTGACGAAAATGGAGCATTACTAAACTATATGATTTTATAGGGATGAACTTTCTTTGGCCATGTTATTTTGAGAGGACATAATTGCTTAGTTAGTATGCTTGAAGTATTATTATTTTTATGTCAATATGAACTTTTATCTTGAATCTTTCGGATCTGAATATTCATACCAAAATTAAGAAGAATTACATTAAAATTATGCCAAGTAGCACTCCGCATCAAAAATTCTATTTTTATCATTTACCTACTCGAGGACGAGCAGGAATTAAGCTTGGGGATGCTTGATACGTCTCCAACGTATCTATAATTTTTGATTGCTCCATTCTATATTATCTACTGTTTTGGACATTATTGGACTTTATTATCCACCTTTATATTATTTTTGGGACTAATCTATTAACCGGAGGCCCAGCCCAGAATTGTTGTTTTTTTGCCTATTTTAGGGTTTCGAAGAAAAGGAATATCAAACGGAGTCCAAAAGGAATGAAACCTTCGGGAACGTGATTTTCTCACCGAACATGATCCAGGAGACTTGGACCCTACGTCAAAAAACAAAGGAGGAGGCCACGAGGTAGGGGGCGCGCCTACCCCCCCCAGGCGCGCCCTCCACCCTCATGGCCCCCCTGTTGCTCCACCAACGTACTCCTTCCTCCTATATATACCTACGTACCCCCAGACGATCAGATATGGAGCGAAAACCCTAATTCCACCGCCGTAACTTTCTGTATCCACGAGATCCCATCTTGGGGCCTGTTCGAGAGCTCCGCCGGAGGGGGTATCCATCACGGAGGGCTTCTACATCATCACCATAGCCCCTCCGATGAAGTGTGAGTAGTTTACCTCAGACCTACGGGTCCATAGTTATTAGCTAGATGGCTTCTTCTCTCTTTTTGGATCTCAATACAATGTTCTCCCCCTCTCTTGTGGAGATCTATTCGATGTAATCTTCTTTTTGCGGTGTGTTTGTTGAGACCGATGAATTGTGGGTTTATGATCAAGTCTATCTATGAACAATATTTGTTTCTTCTCTGAATTCTTTTATGTATGATTGGTTATCTTTGCAAGTCTCTTCGAATTATCCGTTTGGTTTGGCCTACTAGATTGATCTTTCTTGCAATGGGAGAAGTGCTTACCTTGGGTTCAATCTTGCGGTGTCCTTTCCCAGTGACAGTAGGGGCAGCAAGGCACGTATTGTATTGTTGCCATCGAGGATAACAAGATGGGGTTTTTATCATATTGCATGAATTTATCCCTCTACATCATGTCATCTTGCTTAAGGCGTTACTCTGTTTTCATGAACTTAATACTCTAGATGCTTGTTGGATAGCGGTCGATGAGTGGAGTAATAGTAGTAGATGCAGGCAGGAGTCGGTCTACTTGTCTCGGACGTGATGCCTATATACATGATCATACCTCGATATTCTCATAACTATGCTCAATTCTGTCAATTGCTCAACAGTAATTTGTTCACCCACCGTAAAATACCTATGCTCTTGAGAGAAGCCACTAGTGAAACCTATGGCCCCCGGGTCTATCTTCATCATATTAATCTTCCAATACTTAGTTATTTCCTTTGCTTCTTACTTTGCTTTTATGTTACTTTGCATCTTTATCATAAAAATACCAAAAATATTATCTTATCATATCTATCAGATCTCACTCTCATAAGTGGCCGTGTAGGGATTGACAACCCCTTATCGCGTTGGTTGCGAGGATTTATTTGTTTTGTGCAGGTGCGAGGGACTCGCGCGTAGCCTCCTACTGGATTGATACCTTGGTTCTCAAAACTGAGGGAAATACTTACGCTACTTTGCTGCATCACCCTTTCCTCTTCAAGGGAAAACCAACGCAGTGCTCAAGAGGTAGCAAGAAGGATTTCTGGCGCCGTTGCCAGGGAGTCTATGCAAAAGTCAATATACCAAGTACCCATCACAATCCTTATCTCTCGCATTACATTATTTGCCATTTGCCTCTCGTTTACCTCTCCCCCACTTCACCCTTGCCGTTTTATTCGCCCTCTCTCTCTATCCTCCCTCTCTTTCTCTATTTGCCTCTTTTTGCCCGCTTGCTTTTTGTTTGCTTGTGTGTTGGATTTCTTGCTTGTCACGATGGTCAAGATAACACTAAATTGTGTGACTTTATCAATACCAACAACAATGATTTTATTAGCACTCCGATTGCTCCTCTTACCGATGCTGAATCTTGTGAAATTAATGCTTCCTTGCTGAATCTTGTCATGAAAGATCCGTTTTCCAGCCTTCCTAGTGAAGATGCCGCTACCCATCTAAATAGCTTCGTTGATTTGTGTGATATGCAAAAGAAGAAAGATGTGGATAATGATATTGTTAAATTGAAGCTATTTCCTTTTTCGCTTAGAGATCGTGCTAAAGCTTGGTTTTCGTCTTTGCCTAAAAATAGTATTGATTCATGGAATAAGTGCCAAGATGCTTTTATCTCTAAGTATTTTCCTCCCGCTAAGATCATCTCTCTTAGAAACGATATTATGAATTTTAAGCAACTTGATCATGAACAAGTTGCACAAGCTTGGGAGAGGATGAAATTAATGATACATAATTGCCCTACTCATGGTTTGAATTTGTGGATGATTATACAAAAAATTTATGCCGGATTGAATTTTGCTTCTAGAAATCTTTTAGATTCGGCCGCGGGAGGCACTTTTATGGAAATCACTTTAGGATAAGCTACTAAACTCCTAGATAATATTATGGTTAATTATTCTCAATGGCATTGTGAAAGATCTACTAATAAAAAGGTGCATGCGATAGAAGAAATTAATGTTCTGAGTGGAAAGATGGATGAACTTATGAAATTATTTGCTAGTAAAAGTGTTTCTTCTGATCCTAATGATATTCCCTTGTCTACCTTGATTGAGAATAATAATGAATCTATGGATGTGAATTTTGTTGGTAGGAACAATTTTGGTAACAACGCATATAGAGGAAATTTTAATCCTAGGCCTTATCCTAGTAATCCCTCTAATAATTATGGTAATTCCTACAACAATTCTTATGGAAATTATAATAAGATGCCCTGTGATTTGAATCTAATATTAAAGAATTTATTACTTCACAAAATAATTTCAATGCTTTGATTGAAGAAAAATTGCTTAAGATTGATGAGTTGGCTAGGAACGTTGATAGAATTTCTCTTGATGTTGATTCTTTGAAACCTAGATCTATTCCACCTAAGCATGATATCAATGAGTCTCTCAAAACCATGAGAATTTCCATTGATGAGTGCAAAGAAAGAACCGCTAGGATGCGTGCTAAGAAATATGCCTTTATAAGAGCGTGTTCTTCTAGTTCCTATGAAAATAAACATGAAGATCTAAAAGTTATTGATGTGTCCCCTATTAAATATTTGTTTTGCAATATGAATCTTAATAATGATGGGACTGAATATGATCAACCTTTACCTAGAAGGCGTTCCAAGAATTCGGAGTTTTTAGATCTTGATGCTAAAATTGATGAAAGTGGGATCAAAGAAATTAAAACCCTAGATGTTGCTAAACCTACTATTTTGGATTTCAAGGAATTTAATTATGAAAATTGCTCTTTGATTGATTGTATTTCCTTGTTGCAATCCGTGTTAAATTCTCCTCATGCTTATAGTCAAAATAAAGCGTTCACTAAACGTATCGTTGATGCCTTGATGCAATCTTATGAAGAAAAACTTGAGCTGGAAGTTTCTATCCCTAGAAAACTTTATGATGAGTGGGAACCAACTATTAAAATTAAGATTAAAGATCATGAGTTCTATGCTTTATGTGATTTGGGTGCTAGTGTTTCCACGATTCCAAAGACTTTGTGTGATTTGTTAGGTTTCCGTGATTTTGATGATTGCTCTCTAAACTTGCACCTTGCGGATTCCACTATTAAGAAACATATGGGAAGAATTAATGATGTTCTTATTGTTGCAAATAGGAATGATGTAACCATAGATTTTATTGTTCTTGACATAGATTTCAATCCTTCATGTCCTATTATTCTTGGTAGACCTTTCCTTAGAACGATTGGTGCAATTATTGATATGAAGGAAGGAAATATTCGATTCCAATTTCCGTTAAGGAAAGGCATGGAACACTTTCCTAGAAATAAAATTAAATTACCTTATGAATCTATTATGAGAGCCACTTATGTATTGCCTACCAAAGATGGCAATACCTAGATCTATCCTTGCTTTTTATGCCTAGCTAGAGGCGTTAAACGATAGCGCTTGTTGGGAGGCAACCCAATTTTATTTTTTATTCCTTGCTTTTTGATCCTGTTTAGTAAGAAATAATTTATCTATCCTCTGTTTAGGCTGTGTTTTTGTGTGTGTTTAATTAGTGTTTGTGCCAAGTAGAACCGTTGGGAAGACTTGGGGAAAGTCTTGTTATCTTGCTTAAAAAACAGAAACTTTAGCGCTCACGAGAACTGCTGCCATTTTTATTTGGAAAGTGATATTTAGTTAATTCTTTTTGAAGATGATTAATAGATAAATTACTCACGTCCTGAAATTTATTTTAGAATTTTTGGGGTTCCAGATCTTGCGCTAGCTACAGATTACTACAGACTGTTCTGTTTTTGACAGATTCTGTTTTTCGTGTGTTGTTTGCTTATTTTGATGAATCTATGGCTAGTAAAATAGTTTATAAACCATAGAGAAGTTGGAATACAGTAGGTTTAGCACCAATATAAATAAGAATGATTTCATTACAGTACCTTGAAGTGGTCTTTTGTTTTCTTTAGCTAACGGAGCTCACGAGATTTTCTATTTTAAGTTTTGTGTTGTGAAGTTTTCAAGTTTTGGGTAAAGATTTGGTGGATTATGGAACAAGGAGTGGCAAGAGCCTAATATTGGGGATTCCCATGGCACCCCCAAGATAATCTAAGGACACCTAAAAGCCAAAGCTTGGGGATTCCACGGAAGGCATCCCCTCTTTTCGTCTACTTCTATCGGTAACTTTACTTGGAGCTATATTTTTATTCACCACATGATATGTGTTTTGCTTGGAGCATCTTGTATGATTTGAGTCTTTACTTTTTAGTTTACCACAATCATCCTTGTTGTACACACCTTTTTAGAGATCCATACATGATTTGGAATTTGTTAGAATACTCTATGTGCTTCGCTTATATCATTTGAGTTATATAGTTTTGCTCTAGTACTTCACTTATATCTTTTAGAGCACGGTGGTGGATTTGTTTTATAGAAAATATTGATATATGATGCTTCACTTAGATTATTTTTAGAGTCTTAAATATCATGGTAATTTTCTTAAATAATCCTAATATGCTAGGTATTCAAGATTAGTAAAAAATTTCTTATGAGTGTTTTGAATACTAAGAGAAGTTTGATGCTTGATGATTGTTTTGAGATATGGAGGTAATAATATAAAAGTCGTGCTAGTTGAGTAGTTGGGAATTTGAGAAATGCTTGTGTTGAAGTTTGCAAGTCCCGTAGCATGCACGTATGGTAAACGTTATGTAACAAAATTGAAACATGAGGTGTTATTTGATTGTCTTCCATATGAGTGGCGGTCGGGGACGAGCGATGGTCTTTTCCTACCAATCTATCCCCCTAGGAGCATGCGCGTAGTGCTTGGTTTTTGATGACTTGTATATTTTTGCAATAAGTGTGTGAGTTCTTTATGACTAATGTTGAGTCCATGGATTATATGCACTCTCACCTTTCCATCATTGCTAGCCTCTTCGGTACCGTGCATTTCCCTTTCTCACATTGAGAGTTGGTGCAAACTTCGCCGGTGCATCCAAACCCCGTGATATGATACGCTCTTTCACACATAAACCTCCTTATATCTTCCTCAAAATAGCCACCATACCTACCTATTATGGCATTTCCATAGCCATTCTGAGATATATTGCCATGCAACTTTTCACCATTATATTTATCATGACACATTCATCATTGTCATATTTCTTAGCATGATCATGTAGTTCACATAGTATTTGTGGCAAAGCCAACGTTTATAATTCTTTCATACATGTCACTCTTGGTTCATTTCATATCCCGGTACATCGCCGGAGGCATTCATATAGAGTCATATCTTGTTCTAAGTATCAAGTTGTAATTCTTGAGTTGTAAATAAATAGAAGTGTGATGACCATCCTTCATAGAGCATTGTCCTAAAAAAAGAGAAAAGCCAAAAAAAGGGAAAGGCCAAATATATATATATATAGGCTTGCTAAAGTAAGCCTGAGCGCATTATTGTTTTACGTACGCTTCGGATGCCTGACCCGACACTAATTAGCCCGAACCATCCCTGTTATGCGCGCCTCCGTGACCGCTTGTGGAAAATTCCTCATAAAAATGACAATGAAAGATAGTAATGGATTACGTCAACACTCCGTGGGACAATAAATCTACCTATAGAAAAATTCCTCGTAAAATCTAATGGATGGAATGTAGTAATGGATTACCATCTCCATTGCCGGATGATTAATTTAGCTATCCATGATTTCAAAACATTTACATAGTAATACGTCCATGCAATGCAGTAACGGAGTTGCCAACAAACATAGTAACGATTACTAGATTGCCATAAATATTACTGTATAACCAAATGCTCCCATTACTTGCTCGAAGTCTCCTACATTAAAAATTACTGTAAAGTACACATTGTCTTACTACAATTAGGGCCGCAAGCACTATACTAGTAGATGGTAATTGCATTACCAATATAATATAAACCAATTAATTGGAGAACCACTAACATATGCTTACTTTCCATGCATTGACTATAAGCCACATGATTTTTAACATTACCACATGTTCACTTTATTTTACAATTCTTAACAACCATGACCATTAGATTTCTCACATGTACTAATTTATTACTAGATTTCAGCATGTTTTTACTAGGTTTACCAGGTGACAGATTGAACCATCACTAATTTTTGGCTTGATAAAACATTTTCTTTCATTACCATCTACTGCATCCTTTTACTACCAATAATTAGTGAGCAAGGCACATGGATAAAAAAACGATTTACTACATGAGCAAGGCACGTGTAGTAAATCTTTTTTTACTAGTCAATGGATCAGACCACCCGTAATACATTGCTTGGTAAAGTATTTCATCCATTACCATCTATTCTATATTTTTTACTATCATTAATTAGTGAGTTTAGAAGCAGGCGCGTACGGGACTGTGGGTAGGATGGTAACCAAATTAAAGCCATTACGATTTTCTTTAACCGATTTTACCCTCAGTTAATTAGTGGAGGGGAAGCCTATTCCTACGGAGCGACCGCCTGACTAGCGCGTAGGATTAGCTATTCTGTGTGCTCGCTTAGTTTAGCGCCATCATATGCCAAGTTCTATAATGAAAATTTCCCACTAGTATATGAAAGTGACAAAACAAAAGACTCTCTATCATGAAGATTATGGTGCTACTTTGAAGCACAAGTGTGGCAAAGGATAGTAGCATTGTCCCTTTATATATATATATATATATATATATAACAATGGGACTCCTCAAGTGCCCTAGGTCTTCGTGAGCAAGCAAGTTGGATGCACACCCACTTAGTTTATTTTGTTGAGCTTTCATACATTCGTAGCTCTAATGCATCAGTTGCATGGCAATCCCTACTCCTTGCATTAACATCAATCGATGGGCACTCCATAGCCCATTGATTAGCCTCGTTGATGTGAGACTTTCTCCTTTTTTGTCTTCTCCACATAACCCCCATCATCATATTCTATTCCACCCATAGTGCTATATCCATGGCTCGCGCTCATATATTGCGTGAAAGTTTATAGGTTTGAGATTACTAAAGTATGAAACAATTGCTTGGCTTGTCATCGGGGTTGTGCATGATGAGAGCATACTTGTGTGACGAAAATGGAGCATGACTAAACTATATGATTTTGTAGGGATGAACTTTCTTTGGCCATGTTATTTTGAGAGGACATAATTTCTTAGTTAGTATGCTTGAAGTATTATTATTTTTATGTCAATATGAACTTTTATCTTGAATCTTTCGGATCTGAATATTCATACCACAATTAATAAGAATTACATTAAAATTATGCCAAGTGGCATTCCGCATTAAAATTTTTGTTTTTATCATTTACCTACTCGAGGACGAGCATGAATTAAGCTTGGGGATGCTTGATACGTCTCCAACGTATCTATAATTTTTGATTTCTCCATGCTATATTATCTACTGTTTTGGACATTATTGGGCTTTATTATCCACCTTTATATTATTTTTGGGACTAATCTATTAACGGGAGGCCCAACCTAGAATTGCTGTCTTTTGCCTATTTTAGGGTTTCGAAGAAAAGGAATATCAAACGGAGTCCAAACGAAATGAAACCTTCGGGAACGTGATTTTCTCACCGAACATGATCGAGGAGACTTGGACCCTACGTCAAGAAACAAAGGAGGAGGCCACGAGGTAGGGGGCGCGCCTACCCCCCCCCCCCCCGCCCCCCCCCCCCCCCCCTGGGCCCCCTGTTGCTCCACCGACATACTCCTTCCTCCTATATATACCTACGTACCCCCAAACGATCATATACGGAGCCAAAACCCTAATTCCACCGTCGTAACTTTCTGTATCCACGAGATCCCATCTTGGTGCCTGTTCCGGAGCTCCGCCGGAGGGGGTATCCATCACGGAGGGCTTCTACATCATCACCATAGCCCCTCCAATGAAGTGTGAGTAGTTTACCTCAGACCTACGGGTCCATAGTTATTAGGTATATGGCTTCTTCGCTCTTTTTGGATCTCAATACAATGTTCTCCCCCTCTCTTGTGGAGATCTATTCGATGTAATCTTCTTTTTGCGGTGTGTTTGTTGAGACCGATGAATTGTGGGTTTATGATCAAGTCTATCTATGAACAATATTTGATTCTTCTCTGAATTCTTTTATGTATGATTGGTTATTGATGACCCACAAGTATAGGGGATCTATCATAGTCCTTTCGATAAGTAAGAGTGTCGAACCCAATGAGGAGCAGAAGGAAATGATAAGTGGTTTTCAGCAAGGTATTCTCTGCAAGTACTAAAATAAGTGGTAACAGATAGTTTCGTGATGAGATAATTTGTAACAAGCATCAAGTAACAAAAGTAAATAAAGTGCAGCAAGGTGGCCTAATCCTTTTTGTAGCAAAGGACAAGCCTGGACAAACTCTTATATAAGGAAAAGCGCTCCTGAGGTCATATGGGAATATCATCAGGCTAGTTTTCATCACGTTCATAGGATTCGCGTTCGGTATTTTGATAATTTGACATGTGGGTGGACCGGTGCTTGGGTGCTGTTCTTACTTGAACAAGCATCCCACTTATGATTAACCTCTATTGCAAGCATCCGCAACTACAACAAAAGTATTAAGGTAAACCTAACCATAGCATGAAACATATGGATCCAAATCAGCCCCTTACGAAGCAACGCATAAACTAGGGTTTAAGCTTCTGTCACTCTAGCAACCCATCATCTACTTATTACCTCCCAATGCCTTCCTCTAGGCCCAAATAATGGTGAAGTGTTATGTAGTCGACGTTCACATAACACCACTAGAGGCTAGACAACATACATCTCATCAAAATATCGAACGAATACCAAATTCACATGACTACTAATAGCAAGACTTCTCCCTTGTCCTTAGGAACAAACGTAACTACCCACAAAGCATATTCATGTTCATAATCAGAGGGGTAATAATATGCATAAAGGATCTGAACATATGATTTTCCACCAATTAAACCAACTAGCATCAACTACAAGGAGTAATTAACACTACTAGCAACCTACTAGCACCAAACCCGGACTTGGAGACAAGAATTGGATACAAGAGATGAACTAGGGTTTTGAGATGAGATGGTGCTGATGAAGATGTTGATGGAGATTGCCGTCTCCCGATGAGAGGAGCATTGGTGATGACGATGGCGATGATTTCCACCTCCGGGAGGGAAGTTTCCCCGGCTGAACAGCTCTGCCGGAGCTCCAGATTGGATCCGCCAAGGTTCCGCCTCGTGGCGGCGGAGTTTCGTCCCGAAAGGTTGCTTCCCCTTTTTTTCTCGACGAAAGACTTCATACAGGAGAAGATGGTCATCGGTGAGCCACCAGGGGGCCCACGAGGTAGGGGGCGCGCCCTAGGGCGCGCCCCCCACCCTCGTGGAAAGGGTGTGGGCCCCTTGGTCTTCATCTTTGGCGAGGATTTTTCATTATTTGTTATAAGGTATTTCGTGGAGTTTCATGACTTTTGGAGTTGTGCAGAATAGGTCTCTAATATTTACTCCCTTTCCAGCCCAGAATTCCAGCTGCCGGCATTCTCCCTCCTTATGTAAACCTTATAAAATAAGAGAGAATAGCCATAAGTATTGTGACATAATGTGAAATAACAGCCCATAATGCAATAAATATCGATATAAAAGCATGATGAAAAATGGACGTATCAACTCCCCCAAGATTAGACCTCGCTTGCCCTCAAGCGAAAGCCGATAACAATAAATATGTCCCCATGTTTAGAGGTAGAGGCGTCGATAAAAATAAAATACGGACATGAGGGCATCATGATTATTCTCATAACAGTAGATAGTCATGATTACTTATGTTCCAGTGATGATCTATTCACAATGCAAAAGTATGAATCAGAAACCTTATTGAGAACCAACAAACTATAACCTCAGTCATTGAAGCAATTGCAATTTATCATAACATCAGAAAGAGTCTATGTCAGAGCTAAAAAGCAAGTCCACATACTCAACTATCATCTGGTGCTTCATAATTGCTAACACTCGCGCAATACTTGTGGTTACGGAGTTTTAATCGGACACAGAGAAAGATAGGGGCTTATAGTTTCGCCCCACAACCTTTTACCTCAAGGGTAATGTCAACAATAATAACTCATGCCCCCCCTACATCCAATTAGATATATATATCAGGTTCTTTCCAACATGCTGGGCTTGCCAAAGGATAAAATGAAAAAGGGAGAGGTGAAGATCACCATGACACTTGCATAAGGTAGAAGATAATAATAAAAGATAGGCCCTTCACAGAGGGAAGCAGAGGTTGCCATGCGCTTTTATGGTTGGATGCACAAAATCTTAATGCGAAAGAACGTCACTTTATATTGCCCCTTGTGATATGAACCTTTATTATGCATTCCGTCGCTTTTATTACTTCCACATCACAAGATCGTATAAAGCTTATTTCTCCCACACTAATCATACATATTTAGAGCAATTTTTATTGCTTTGCACCGATGACAACTTACTTGAAGGATCTTACTCAATCCATAGGTAGATATGGTGGACTCTCATGGCAAAACTGGTTTAAGGGTATTTGGAAGCACAAGTAGTATCTCTACTTGGTGCTGAGAATTTGGCTAGCATGAGGGGGAAAGGCAAGCTCAACATGTTGGATGATCCATGATAACATACTTTATCTCATATATAAGAAAACATAACCCATTACGTTGTCTTCCTTGTCCAACATCACCTCTTTAGCATGTCATATTTTGATGAGTGCTCCCAATCATAAAAGATGTCAATAATAGTATATTTATATGTGAAACCTCTCTTTCCTTATTACTTCCTATTAATTGCAACGATGACCAAAGCTATGTCTGCCAACTCCCAACAACTTTTAATCATCACACTCTTTCTATGTGAAGTCATTACTATCAATAAGATCAATATGAACTTTTGTTTCTTCTTATTCTTTTTCTCTTTTCTTTTATTCACCCAAGATCATAGCAAGAAAATCAAGCCCTTGACTCAACACTAATCTTTATTATATAGCTCACGGACTCGATTACATAGAGAGATCATAAGGCAAAACTCAAAACTAGATCATGCCATAAACTTTATTCTACTAGATCAAAATACTACTAATAGGATCGAACTAAGGAAAACGGTAAAGATAGGAGTTGTGATTGTGATACGATACCGGGGCACCTCCCCCAAGCTTGGCAGTTGCCAAGGGGAGTGCCCATACCCATGTTATTATATCTCCTTCTTTGTTGTTGGTGAAATATTCTTGGCGATGATTCCTCTCAGGATACGATTCTCCTCCTCGAGCTTGTTGACTTGCTGCTTGAGGTCCATTGTTTCCTTACGAAGCTTTCCTGTGACGGCTAAAGCTCCTTGCACCCAAGGGTGTTTCATAGCTGCGGGAGAACAAGTGACACTCCTCTTCATATTCTCATAAGAAAGAAATCTAACATTGGAAGGGATAACCGAGTTTGGAATAGCTGAGCTCTGTAGTTCCCCCATCGTGAACCCAGCTTGGAAGCGAGAGGTGACTTCTTGATCCTCCATGGCATCTACCCTCGTTAAGTCAGCCTCCATCTCTTCCTCCGTTGCTGGCCCAAAGTGGTCAGGGTCGCTATTTGCCCTTGGTTCCGGTGGCGGATTAGATACCCGGCTCTCCCCGACTGACTCTTGAGAATACATCTTGCTCTAATATGCAGCAGCAACAGCTTGAAACAAAAACAGATGATAGTTGCGTGATATGGGAGTCAAAACCTTCGGGAGAATATATAGTGAATTTTTACCGACCAAAATACGTATGGTGCAATAAAACGGAGTCCGGAAGGCACACGAGGTGCTCACGAGGTAGGGGGGCGCGCCCAGGGGGGTAGGGCGCGCCTTCCACCCTCGTGGGGCCCTCGTGTCCTTCCCGGACTGCTACTTAATTTTCTATTTTTCTAAATATTCCCGGAATGCCTTAAAAACTGTTTTGGAATAGGTTTACTTACCGTACCACATACCTATTCCTTTTCAGAGTCTGAAACATTCTGGAAAGTGTCCCTTATGTATTCCTCCGGGGTTACAGTTTCAATAATATTGGTTTCAACATTTATGGGATTACCTGAGATATAATGTTTGATTCTTTGACCCTTTACCACCTTCGGATTTGCGCCTTCGAAGTTGTTGATTTTTATGGCACCGGAACGATAGACCTCCTCGATAACATAGGGGCCTTCCCATTTAGAGAGAAGATTTCCTGCAAAAAATCTTAAACGGGAGTTGTATAGCAATACATAATCACCTACATTAAACTCACGCTTTTGTATCCTTTTGTCATGCCATCTTTTAACCTTTTCTTTAAACAACTTGGCATTTTCATACATAGTAAAATTAAGTAGCAGTCCGGGAAGGACACGAGGGCCCCACGAGGGTGGAAGGCCCGCCCTACCCCCCTGGGCGCGCCCCCCTACCTCGTGAGCACCTCGTGTGCCTTCCGGACTCCGTTTTATTGCACCATACGTATTTTGGTCGGTAAAAATTCACTATATATTCTCCCGAAGGTTTTGACTCCCATATCACGCAACTATCATCTGTTTTTGTTTCAAGCTGTTGCTGCTGCATATTAGAGCAAGATGTCTTCTCAAGAGTCAGTCGGGGAGAGCCGGGTATCTAATCCGCCACCGGAACCAAGGGCAAACAGCGACCCTGACCACTTTGGGCCAGCAACGGAGGAAGAGATGGAGGCTGACTTAACGAGGGTAGATGCCATGGAGGATCAAGAAGTCACCTCTCGCTTCCAAGCTGGGTTCACGATGGGGGAACTACAGAGCTCAGCTATTCCAAACTCGGTTATCCCTTCCAATGTTAGATTTCTTTCTTATGAGAATATGAAGAGGAGTGTCACTTGTTCTCCCGCAGCTATGAAACACCCTTGGGTGCAAGGAGCTTTAGCCGTCACAGGAAAGCTTCGTAAGGAAACAATGGACCTCAAGCAGCAAGTCAACAAGCTCGAGGAGGAGAATCGTATCCTGAGAGGAATCATCGCCAAGAATATTTCACCAACAACAAAGAAGGAGATATAATTAACATGGGTATGGGCACTCCCCTTGGCAACTGCCAAGCTTGGGGGAGGTGCCCCGGTATCGTATCACAATCACAACTCCTATCTTTACCGTTTTCCTTAGTTCGATCCTATTAGTAGTATTTTGATCTAGTAGAATAAAGTTTATGGCATGATCTAGTTTTGAGTTTTGCCTTATGATCTCTTTATGTAATCGAGTCCGTGAGCTATATAATAAAGATTAGTGTTGAGTCAAGAGCTTGATTTTCTTGCTATGATCTTGGGTGAATAAAAGAAAAGAGAAAAAGAATAAGAAGAAACAAAAGTTCATATTGATCTTATTGATAGTAATGACTTCACATAGAAAGAGTGTGATGATTAAAAGTTGTTGGGAGTTGGCAGACATAGCTTTGGTCATCGTTGCAATTAATAGGAAGTAATAAGGAAAGAGAGGTTTCACATATAAATATACTATTATTGACATCTTTTATGATTGGGAGCACTCATCAAAATATGACATGCTAAAGAGGTGATGTTGGACAAGGAAGACAACGTAATGGGTTATGTTTTCTTATATATGAGATAAAGTATGTTATCATGGATCATCCAACATGTTGAGCTTGCCTTTCCCCCTCATGCTAGCCAAATTCTCAGCACCAAGTAGAGATACTACTTGTGCTTCCAAATACCCTTAAACCAGTTTTGCCATGAGAGTCCACCATATCTACCTGTGGATTGAGTAAGATCCTTCAAGTAAGTTGTCATCGGTGCAAAGCAATAAAAATTGCTCTAAATATGTATGATTAGTATGGGAGAAATAAGCTTTATACGATCTTGTGATGTGGAAGTAATAAAAGCGACGGAATGCATAATAAAGGTTCATATCACAAGGGGCAATATAAAGTGACGTTCTTTCGCATTAAGATTTTGTGCATCCAACCATAAAAGCGCATGGCAACCTCTGCTTCCCTCTGTGAAGGGCCTATCTTTTATTATTATCTTCTACCTTATGCAAGTGTCATGGTGATCTTCACCTCTCCCTTTTTCATTTTATCCTTTGGCAAGCCCAGCATGTTGGAAAGAACCTGATATATATATCTAATTGGATGTAGGGGGGGCATGAGTTATTATTGTTGACATTACCCTTGAGGTAAAAGGTTGTGGGGCGAAACTATAAGCCCCTATCTTTCTCTGTGTCCGATTAAAACTCCGTAACCACAAGTATTGCGCGAGTGTTAGCAATTATGAAGCACCAGATGATAGTTGAGTATGTGGACTTGCTTTTTAGCTCTGACATAGACTCTTTCTGATGTTATGATAAATTGCAATTGCTTCAATGACTGAGGTTATAGTTTGTTGGTTCTCAATAAGGTTTCTGATTCATACTTTTGCATTGTGAATAGATCATCACTGGAACATAAGTAATCATATGACAATATCTATGTATGTTGCTGTTATGAGAATAATCATGATGCCCTCATGTCCGTATTTTATTTTTATCGACGCCTCTACCTCTAAACATGGGGACATATTTATTGTTATCGGCTTTCGCTTGAGGGCAAGCGAGGTCTAATCTTGGGGGAGTTGATACGTCCATTTTTCATCATGCTTTTATATCGATATTTATTGCATTATGGGCTGTTATTTCACATTATGTCACAATACTTATGTCTATTCTCTCTTATTTTATAAGGTTTACATAAGGAGGGAGAATGCCGGCAGCTGGAATTCTGGGCTGCAAAAGAAGCAAATATTAGAGACCTATTCTGCACAACTCCAAAAGTCATGAAACTCCACGAAATACCTTATAACAAATAATGAAAAATCCTCGCCAAAGATGAAGACCAAGGGGCCCACACCCTTTCCACGAGGGTGGGGGGCGCGCCCTAGGGGGGCGTGCCCCCCTACCTCGTGGGCCCCCCTGGTGGCTCTCCGATGACCATCTTCTCCTATATGAAGTCTTTTGTCGAGAAAAAAAGGGGAAGCAACCTTTCGGGACGAAACTCCGCCGCCACGAGGCGGAACCTTGGCGGATCCAATCTAGAGCTCCGGCAGAGCTGTTCTACCGGGGAAATTCCCTCCCGGAGGGGGAAATCATCGTCATCTTCATCACCAACGCTCCTCTCATCGGGAGAGGGCAATCTCCATCAACATCTTCATCAGCACCATCTCATCTCAAAACCCTAGTTCATCTCTTATATCCAATTCTTGTCTCCAAGTCCGGGATTGGTGCTAGTAGGTTGCTAGTAGTGTTAATTACTCCTTGTAGTTGATGCTAGTTGGTTTAATTGGTGGAAAATCATATGTTCAGATCCTTTATGCATATTATTACCCCTCTGATTATGAACATGAATATTCTTTGTGAGTAGTTACGTTTGTTCCTGAGGACACGGGAGAAGTCTTGCTATTAGTAGTCATGTGAATTTGGTATTCGTTTGATATTTTGATGAGATGTATGTTGTCTAGCCTCTAGTGGTGTTATGTGAACGTCGACTACATAACACTTCACCATTATTTGGGCCTAGAGGAAGGCATTGGGAAGTAATAAGTAGATGATGGGTTGCTAGAGTGACAGAATCTTAAACCCTAGTTTATGCGTTGCTTTGTAAGGGGCTGATTTGGATCCATATGTTTCATGCTATGGTTAGGTTTACCTTAATACTTTTGTTGTAGTTGCGGATGCTTGCAATAGAGGTTAATCATAAGTGGGATGATTGTTCAAGTAAGAACAGCACACAATCACCGGTCCACCCACATGTCAAATTATCAAAGTACCGAACGCGAATCATATGAACATGATGAAAACTAGCTTGACGATATTCCCATGTGTCCTCGGGAGCGCTTTTCCTTATATAAGAGTTTGTCCAGGCTTGTCCTTTGCTACAAAAAGGATTGGGCCACCTTGATGCACTTTATTTACTTTTGTTACTTGTTGCTTGTTACAAATTATCTCATCACAAAACTATCTATTACCACTTATTTCAGTACTTGCAGAGAATACCTTGCTGAAAACCGCTTATCATTCCCTTCTGCTCCTCGTTGGGTTCGACACTCTTACTTATCGAAAGGACTACGATAGATCCCCTATACTTGTGGGTCATCACTACCACTTAGTGATAAAGTAAAGCAATTACATGGCGATTACATTGCATACAATAAAGCGACAACCATATGGCTCCTACCAGTTGCCGATAACTCCGTTACAAAACATGATCATCTCATACAATAAATATAGCATCATGTCTTGACCATATCACATCACAACATGCCCTACAAAAACAAGTTAGACATCCTCTACTTTGTTGTTGCAAGTTTTACGTGGCTGCTACGGGCTGAGCAAGAACTGTTCTAACTTACGCATCAAAACCACAACGATAGTTTGTCAAGTTAGTGTTATTTTAACTTTCTGAAGGACCGGGCGTAGGCACACTCGGTTCAACTAAAGTTGGAGAAACTGACACCCGCCAGCCACCTGTGTGCAAAGCACGTCGGTAGAACCAGTCTCACATAAGCATATGCGTAATGTCGGTCCGGGCCGCTTCATCCAACAATACCGCCGAACCAAAGTATGACATGCTGGTAAGCAGTATGACTTGTATCGCCCACAACTCACTTGTGTTCTACTCGTGCATATAACATCTATGCGTAAACCTGGCTCGGATGCCACTGTTGG
The DNA here is from genome assembly GCF_003073215.2 of Triticum urartu. NCBI lineage: Eukaryota > Viridiplantae > Streptophyta > Magnoliopsida > Poales > Poaceae > Triticum > Triticum urartu. The sequence continues at coordinate 120,284,567 of NC_053024.1, forward strand.
GGAACATAGTAATTTCAAAAAAAATCCTACGCACATGCAAGATCATGGTGCTGCATAGCAATGAGAGGGGAGAGTGTCGTCCACGTACCCTTGTAGACCGTTAAGCGGAAGCGTTATAACACCGCGGTTGATGTAGTCATACGTCTTCACGATCGACCGATCCTCAACACCGAACGTACGGCACCTCCGCTTCCAGCACACATTCAGCTCGGTGATGTCCCGCGAACTCACGATCCAGTAGAGATCGAGGGAGAGGTTCGTAAGCACGACGGCGTGGTGACAATGTTGATGAAGCTACCATCGCAGGGCTTCACCTAAGCACCGCTATGATATAACCAAGGTGGATTATGGTGGAGGGGGGCACCGCACACGGCTAAGAGATCAACAAATCAATTGTTGTGGCTTTGGGGTGCCCCCTACCTCGTATATAAAGGGGGAGGAGGAGAGGGTCGGCCAGGGGAGAGGCGCGCCCAAGGGGGGGCAATCCTACTCCAAGTAGGTTTGCCCCCTCCCTTTCCTATTCCAAGAGGAGAAGGGGGAAGGAGGAGGTGGACAGAAGGAAGGAGAGGGGGGCCGCCGCCCCTTCCCCTTATCCAATTTGGTTTGGGGCAAGGGGGGTCGCGTGCCACCTCCTGGCTTCCCTCTCTCTTCTCCACTAAGGCCCAATAGCTTCCCGGGGGGTTCCGGTAACCCCCGGTACTCCGGTATATGTCTGAAACCTCCCGGAACCCTTCCGGTGTCCGAACATAGTCATCCAATATATTGATATTTACATCTCGACCATTTTGAGACTCCTCGTCATGTCCGTGATCATATCCGAGACTCCGAACTACCTTCGGTACATAAAAACATAAAACCTCATAATACCGATCGTCACAGAACTTTAAGCGTGCGGACCCTACGGGTTTGAGAACTATGTAGACATGACCTAGACATGTCTCCAGTCAATAACCAATAGCGGAACCTGGATGCTCATATTGGTTCCTACATATTCTATAAAGATCTTTATCGGTCAAACCGCATAACAACATATGTTGTTCCCTTTGTCATTGATATGTTACTTGCCCGAGATTCGGTCGTCGGTATCTCAATACCTAGTTCAATCTCGTTACCGGCAAGTCTCTTTACTCGTTCCGTAATGCAACATCCCGCAACTAACTCATTAGTCACATTGCTTGCAAGGCTTATAGTGATGTGCATTACCGAGAGGACCCAGAGATACCTCTCCGACTATCGGAGTGACAAATCCTATTCTTGATCTATGCCAACTCCACGAACACCATCGGAGACACCTTTAGAGCACCTTTATAATCACCCAGTTACGTTGTGACGTTTGGTAGCACACAAAGTGTTCCTTCGGTATTCGGGAGTTGCACAATCTCATAGTCATAGGAACATGTATAAGTCATGAAGAAAGCAATAGCAGTAAACTTAAACGATCAAGTGCTAAGCTAACGAAATGGGTCAAGTCAATCACATCTTTCTCCTAATGATGTGATCCCATTTATCAGATAACAACTCATGTCTATGGCTAGGAAACTCAACTATATTTGATCAACGAGCTAGTCAAGTAGAGGCATACTAGTGACACTATGTTTGTCTATGTATTCACACATGTATTATGTTTCCGGTTAATACAATTTTAGCATGAATAGTAAACATTTATCATGATATGAGGAAATAAATAATAACTTTATTATTGCCTCTAGGGCATATTTCCTTCAAAAAGTTGTCAACAAAACTTTATAAAATTGATAGCAACTACTCATAGGGATACATAGAAGCCATAGCAAGCATTCAAACTACTTAGAACACTAAGAATTTAACATGCAAGCACATCTACAACAGCACCAGAAGTAGCTAACTATTCAACATATAAACCACTAAATCAAAAACTAATTGGACAAATGGTGGAGTCACATACCAAGCAACAATCCCCCGAAACAGTTTCGGAAACGGAGCTTCGAGCAAAGAGATCGAAATCCGCGGGTTTGAGCTCAAGAACACGGGAGAGAGAGCAATGGAGATTTTTTTCTGGAGGTAAGTGATGATGTGGGATGAAGAGGTAAGTGAGGGGGGCACGTGGGCACCACAACCCACTAGGGCGCGCTTGGGGGTGCTGGCGCCCCCAGGTGGGTTGTGCCCACCTGGTGCACCTCCCTCTGGTATTATTTGCACCAAAAATTCTTAAATATTCTAAAAACAATCGTGTAAATTTTTTAGGGCATTCTGAGAACTTTTATTTTGGGTCATTTTTTATTGCACTGGAAATTCAGAAAACAGACAAAACATGACATTTTATTTTATCTAATTAATAAAAACAGAAAATGAAAGGTAAGGACAGAATGTAGTGCTTACTAAATTCATCAACTTCATACCGTTCAAAAATGATCCATTAATAAGGTCGATCGGGTCTTATTAACAACCACTTTCGATTTGCATGAAACCGAAGAACTTTCATAAATCACTAAGTTACCTCAATGGGGATATGCATTTCCCCAAATAAGTATTTCATATTTCTTTTTGACAGTGGGTAGAGGTATTTGAAAACTTCCAATAGTGATTGTTGGAGATTTTTCAATAACCATTCACTTGGAATTGTTTCTTCGGAAAGTGCACCGTATGCTCATTGCCATTAATATGAAAAGTGACCTTGCTTTTATTGCAATCAATAACAGCTCCTGCAGTATTCAAGAAGGGTCTACCAAGGATAATCGACATGTTGTCGTCCTCGGGCATCTCAAGTATAACAAAGTCAGTCAAAATAGTAACATTAGCAACAACAACGGGCACATCCTCACAAATACCGATAGGTATGGCAGTTGATTTGTCAGCCATTTGCAAAGATATTTCAGTAGGTGTGAGTTTATTCAAGTCAAGTTTTCTATATAAAGAGAAAGGCATAACACTAACACCAACTCCTAAATCACACAAAGCAATTTTCACATAATTCTTTTTGATAGAGCAAGGTATAGTTGATATTCCCGGATCTCCAAGTTTTTAGGTACTTCATCTTTGAAAGTATAATTAGCAATCATAGTGGATATTTTAGCTTCCAGTATTTTTCTCTTATTTGTGATGATGTCTTTCATATACTTTGCATAAGGAGGCATTTTCCAGATATCAGTCAAGCGAGTACGCAAAAAGACTGGCCTTAGCATTTCAGCAAAGCGTTCAAATTCTTCATCATCATTCTTTTTAGTTGACTTGGGTGGAAAAGGCATACATTTTTGAACGCACGGTTGTCTTTCTTTACAGTGTTTTCTAGCAACAAAGTTTGTTTTATCATACCTTCTATTTTTAGCTTGTGGGTTATCAAGATCAACATGTGGTTCTATCTCAACATCATTATCTGGTTCTTTATCATTGTTTGGTTGAGAGTCTTCATGAACCTCTTCATTATCCTTTTCATTATCAATAGGTGAGTGTTCATTACCAGATTGAGTTTCATCATCAGAGATAGAAGTTTCATTATCATTATCAGGAGGTTTTTCTACTTCAGGTTCACTAGAAGTATGCAAAGTCCTATCATTTTTCATTTTCTTTTACTTTCTACAAGGACTAGGTGCACTAGTGTTATTTCTTTGTGAATCTCGTTCAATTCTTTTGGGGTGTCCCTCAGGATAAAGTGGTTCCTGAGTCATTTTACCTCCTCTAGTTGCAACTCTAACAGCAAAGTCATGCATATTATTATTCATTTCATCAAGCAATTCACTTTGTGATTTAGCAACTTGTTCTAATTGAGTTTGGTCCATAGAAGCATGTTTTCCAACACCTCTAACATCATTTGATATTCTAAATAACAAGTCACTCAAGCGAGCAATCATATCAGAATTGTATTTCAATTGTTTCATAACATTTGCATTGAAGTGATCTTGTTTTCTAATGTAGTTTTCAAACTCATAAATGCATTGGCTAGGATGCATATTGTGAGGATTGTCACTATCATTAAACTTCATAAGAGAATTTACCTCTACCACCTTAGGCAGTGGTGGTGTATTAAGCCCATGTATTTCTTCAATAGGAGGTAAAATTTTAACATCCTCAACTTTAATACCTTTTTCCTTCATAGATTTCTTTGCCTCTTGCATATCTTCAGGACTGAGATATAATATACCCCTCTTCTTCGGAGTGGGTTTAGGCGGTGGTTCAGTAATAGTCCAATCATCATAACTTTTTAATATGTTATTCAATAATTCCTCAGCTTGTCCAACAGTTCGTTCCCTGAAAACACAACCAGCACAACTATCTAGGAAGTTCCTAGAAGCATCGGTTAGTCCATTATAGAAGATATCAAGTATTTCATTTTTCTTAAGAGGATGATCAGGCAAAGCATTAAGTAACTGGCAAAGCCTCCCCCAAGCTTGTGGGAGACTCTCTTCTTTAGTTTGAGCAAAGTTAAATATTTCCTGTAAGGCAGCTTGTTTCTTATGAGTAGGAAAATATTTTTCAGAGAATTAATAAATCATATCCTGGGGACTACGCACACAACCAGGAGAAAGAGTATTGTACCAAGCTTTAGCATCACCCTTTAATGAGAAAGGAAATAATTTGAGAATAAAGTAATAGTGAGTTTTCTCATCATGAGTAAAAAGGGTGGCTATATCATTCAACTTAGTAAGATGTGCCACAATAGTTTCAGTTTCATAACCATGGAAAGGATCAGATTCAACCAAAGTAATTAACTCTGGGTCGACAGAGAATTCATAATCCTTATCATCAATAAAGATAGGTGAAGTAGCAAACTTAGGATCACATTTCATTCTAGCATTCAGAGATATTTCTTTATATATACTTGCACAATAATTTCTCTAGATCATCTCTATCATTGCAAGCAAGAATATCTCTAGTTGTTTCTTCACTCATAACATAACCTTCCGGTACCTTAGGCAATTCATATCTAGGAGGGCTAGTTCTAGCAGGAGTTTCAGTTTCAAGCTCATCATCAGATTCAACAACATCATGTTGTATTACTCTAGCAATTTGTCCATCAAGAAATTCACCAAGTGGCACATCATCATTATCAAGCAAGGTACTAGCATCATCATAAGCATCATTCATAGTAGATGTAGCATCAGCAATAACTTGCGACATATCGGAATTAATAAAATGTGGTGGTGTTGCAAGTTTACTCATAACAGAAGGTGAATCTAAAGCAGAACTGGGTGGCAGTTCCTTACATCCCCTCGTCTTTGAGGGATATATCTTAGTCTTAGCATCCTTCAAATTATTCATAGTGATAATACGATAATAATCCCAAGTGACCCAACAAATATAGCTATGCTCCCCGGCAATGGCGCCAGAAAAAGGTCTTGATAACCCACAAGCATAGGGGATCGCAATAGTTTTCGAGGGTAGAGTATTCAACCCAAATTTATAGATTCGACACCAGGGGAGCCAAAGCATATTTGAACAAGGTATTAGAAGTTAAGTTTTCAATTCAACCACACCTGGAGATTAATTATCTGCAGCAAGTAATCAGTAGCACAATAGTTTGATAGTTTTGATAGTAGTGACAACAGTAATAATAACAGTAACAGTAACAGTGATAGCAGTAGTTTTGTAGCAAGCGTAATAGTGATGATAGCAGTAATAACTTAGCAGAAATAATATAAGATAAATTCTAGGCATTGGATCGGTGACTTGTTGGATGATATTCATCATGTAACAGTTATAACCTAGGGCGACACGGCACTAGCTCCAGTTCATCGATATAATGTAGGCATGTATTCCGTAAATAGTCATACGTGCTTTATTAAAAAAACTTGCATGACATCTTTTGTCCTACCCTCCCGTGGCAGCGGGGTTCATATTGGAAACTAAGGGATATTAAGGCCTCCTTTTAATAGAGAACCGGAACAAAGCATTAACACATAGTGAATACATGAACTCCTCAAACTACGGTAATCACCGAAAGAAGTCCCGGTTATTGTCACTCCGGGGTTACTGGATCATAACACGTAGTAGGTGACTATAACTTGCAATATAAGATCTAGAACATGGATATAATGGTGATAACATAAACGGTTCAGATCTGAAATCATGGCACCCGGGCCCAAAGTGACAAGCATTAAGCATGGCAAAGTCATAACAACATCAATCTAAGAACATAGTGGATACTAGGGATCAAGCCCTAACAAAACCTAACTCGATTACATGATGAATCTCATCCAACTCCTCACCGACCAGTGAGCCTAAGAAGGAATTACTCACTCCCGGTGGGGAGCATCATGGAATTGGCGATGGAGAAGGGTTGGTGATGACAAAGAACGAAGACCCCCCTCTCTAGAGCCCCAAACGGACTCCAGATCTGCCCTCCCGAGGAAGAACAGGGCTTGGCGGCGGCTCCGTCTCGTAGATCGTGATAATTCTTTCTCACTGATTTTTTTCTCTGAAAATAGGAATTTATAGCGTTGGTTTCAGGGTCTGCGGGGCCACTAGGTGGGGACAACCCACCTGGGCGCACCAGGAGAGGGGGGCGCGCCTGGTGCGTTGTGCCCACCCAGAGGCCCCTCTCTGGTAGGTCTTGACTCCATAAATTCTTATATATTAAAAATTCCTGGCAAAGTTTCGTTCCATTCCGAGAACTTTTAATTCTGCATAAAAACAACACCATGGTAGTTCTGCTGAAAACAACGTCAGTCCGGGGTTAGTTTCATTCAAATCATGCAAATTAGAGTCCAAAATAAAAGGAAAAACATTAGGAAAAGTAGATATGCTAGAGACGTATCAAGCACCACCTCGTGGATGTGACCGATTGCCGCAGGCAACCATGGGCACTAGAGGGCGACCTTGACGGCTTCCGCATTGGGAGTCATGGAACCAGAGGGAGCGGCCCGAGGGGGGCGTTCGGGGGATGACTGGGAATGAGGTGGGGAGGCTAAGCAGGATGGCGGGGGCAGCAAGCGGCCTAGGTGGGCTGCCGGCTGAGCGACCAGAGCATCTCTGAGAGGAACATTTGTTTCTACGGCGCCGTTTGCAGGGTCTGTTCTGCGGGAGGTAAAATCGACTCTTAAAACACGTTTTTTGCGGCCCTTATCATGGTTTTAAAGGCCTGTGAAATAAGGAGTCTGCTAGAGATGCTCTTACCTCGATTGTTCTTGAAACCGGTCGTCGCCGCCGACAGCAATACGCCATCTCCACACTGTCATGCAAAAGCTGCAGTGGCTGCGGCCAGCCAACGATGGAAGACACTGGCATGGAGTTCTTGCTGGATGCGGTCGACAGATAAGAATACCCTACCCTTAGGGCATGTACAACGATGTACACTCAGCTGTCTATAAAGAGCGCCAACTAGGAATTTTTGTTGAGGTGGAGAAAGAGAGGGAAGAGAGAGAAGAAGTCCGTCTGTAGAATTGCAGACGATCTATAGCGCTAGAAAATCAATAGCTATCGATGACATGTTCCCGTTGTAGCATGGGTGTCTATAATTTTGCATTTATCTTACTCATGGTTCTACTGATTTCAGCGGAACATGCATGCAGTTCCATAGACGGTTAAAAAGACAACCCATTGTGGTAGCTGTCGATAGTGTGGTCTAGACATGGACATGGAGAGAGATTATAAACAACCACGTCTAAACCATTGTACATGCCCTTAGTGGGAGATCTATCAATTTTGGCAGTGTCGGGGGCATTGGTCGGTGGCTGACCATTTTGAACGCCATGGCTTGCAGATTTCCCCTACGGCAAGAGTTCCCGGACAACTTGGACCACCCAGATCTAATACCGCTAGCGGTCCTCCCACGGATTGATGGCACATGCGTTCTGCCAGCGGATTCGAACGTTGGGTCCGGATGCGGGTAGCGTGTTGCCGGTGCTAGCCAGGGGCGGCCGGAAGGCAATGGGCAACGTTAGTGGGAGGCTTTGCCAATGAGGTCCGCACAGTCGACCGATTGGGTGAATCCTGAGGCTCCAGGATGGGCAAAAAGGATCGCCCTGAAACAATTGAGCGTCTTGTTTCTGTATTTTTTTCTTCAGTGCTGCTCTGTTTATCATACTGCACATCTGGCTGACCTGCTAATTGTATTCTTGCACGTGGGCTATTTCTCCTTCTTGCTTGCTTTCTATATTTTCTTGCTAAGTTGTGGGATTTCTCATCCTTTTATGCAATCTGCTTATATGTAATTAGAATACAACATGGGAAGTAAAATGTGATGTTCCATTTGATATAGCCATTTAGTGACCTGGTAGGCTCGTATTTTGTTGGTTCTTCATTCAAGGAAATGGGAAGTTCTTCTCGAAGCCTCATTTTTTTTAATTCACTTGTGCTTCTCAATCAACCGCAAATATACATTTAAAAAAAATGTGGTGTCTCACAAGCACATGAAAGCGGGGGAATTACTAAATGGCAGTATCTTAACTCTGTGTGACACACAGGCAATTTCATTACCATTGATGTTTACTTTGCGCATTAATCTTATTATTTCAGCTTTGCCATCTATAGTCACGCGAAAGGATGTACTCTGTTAGCTATATGTTATGGAGCAGGTTTTCTAGTTGATTTTTTCATCGATCTTTCCTTTTTGTTTAATGAGCTGCTTTAGTTAGTATGGTTGAATGTTACAAATCTATAAAACTAGCTCTGTTCATATATGTCTGACATAAACCATCAATTGTTTATATGTGCTTACTGTGGTTTATTGTACAGTTTTGACTTCCTAAGAAATCATCAATCATGGTATCCACTTATTTGGAGATGTTGGTAGCCTGTTATGGATGTACTACAAATAGTTATGCAAAAAGAATCACAATGATGTTTTTCTGCGCTATAAGCAATTGTTGTAACTTGTGAGTACTCCGGGTGTGCAAGTTGGTGGATTAGCTGATTAGGTGTCTCGCTACCATGAGCTAATCTGGAAGTTTATCGATTTGCATCGATGCTAGCCTATCCTACAAGATCTCTCTAACCTGAACATTTGAAGGACATGCTAAGCTACAATTTGAAGTAATGTCTGTATCTCAAATCCAGTTTGAGTCCCTACCTGAGGTGTGGTCTTCTCATGTGGTATCAGATGTTTTGTTTTGTTAAAATAACATGTAGACATTTCTAGGAATGATTAGGAATCTGTTATAATTTATTGAACTTGGGTAATGTCTGGACTGCAAATATGGCTTACTGCTCCCCCCTCTACCCATATGTTTATTGATGGGTGTTGCCATCATCAAGTTTATCGGTTTCATGGAGTCCAAAGGGAGTAGTTCAATATCTACCTATGCGTGAATTAAAGCTTTCAAAACATTATGTTGCATCAATGCGACATCATATGCAGACCATGCATCCTTTAAGCCAATCCATCTATGTTTGATGTACTTCACTCTGATTTGAAGCAATTGATATCTCAAGATGAATCAAAATGTTGTGATTTATAGACTGACTTTTCTTACATTTTGTTTTTAACCTAACATAATGTGATGTTTCAGGATGTCGAGGGAGGGGGTTTGAGTGAGCCAGGGGATCAGAAGTGGGTTTGGTTGTTGTCCGGACTCCCGCAGTTTGTCTCCTATATGCGAGAGGGAGAGAATGTACGTTCAGACCGCGTCGTGGACCGATACAAGACGGTGCCGTATGGCTTTCCAAGACGCCCTTAATTAATAATAATAACATAGTTGATGTGACAAACATGACGATTGCATCTTACATTTAGAGGATATACTAGCAATTAACCCCTAATTTCTTCGCCAATAAATGAAAAAAGCCCTATTCTAAATTCGTCATTGTCCTCTTCGAGGCAATACATGTATTCCTCGATCAGAGCAACCATGTGATTGGGCCACGGGCACGGGTTGAGTTTGACGACCCTTGCAAAGCGCTTCTTCCACTCCTTGTCCTGATCGTAGGTGTGGAGTTTGCTCGCCCGCCGGTACTCATCCACCACGTCCTCCTCCTCCATGGCGTTGTACCGCCTCGCTTCCGCGAGCAACGCCCAGCTACAAGCTGAATGCGCCGCCGTGTACTGTTTCGGAGCCCTGGCCTCTCCCTCGTGCTGCTCTTTCGCGTCGCCGGCCGCCGTCATCGCAGCGGGGCTGCTCGCTCCGCGGCCTTTCTTCATGCCTCCCCGGCCTTCTTCTCTACCGAACGTACGCGTTTGAGCGTGTACTGCAATGGATTAATCTCCTGTTTGTTCCCGAAATCCCCGGCCGGCTGCGCACCGCTCGGCTGCATTTATAGATTGTTTGTATACCGTTACGAGTCGGATTGAGAGATTTGGATAGTTTTTTTTGTTTTTTTGGCTGACCACGCCCGCCACGGTATTGCTTCTCCATAGTACTAATAACAAACATAACACGTGACTAGATTTAGAGAGATTTGATTAACTCACATTTTACTTTGCGCTTTTTTTTCTACGCACAAAGGCCACTATACTTGCGTTGTTCTTACCTAAAAAAAAAAGAGCTTGAGTTGTCCGACGCTTACAAGGCCCAGGAAATACAAAGGTGACTGTGGTTTCATGCGTACCCATGTGGATAGTAAATAAAGAAAACACTAGAAAAAAAAATCTAAACTTCAGGAATATCAAACTTGGTCGATCATTCTATGCATGTGTGAAGGTTCGTTGAGGAATGGCATCCAGGGTATTTCTTAGCGAAGAAAGTACAATACAATCTTACTATTCCTCATATAGTGTTTTTAAATATAGCTAACTATTCCGGCGACCGGGGCAGTGATGATAGAATGGTGCAACAAGAAGAATGGAGGTAATTTGAGCACCAAGGATACATGAGCAATTTTAATTCTCGTAATATGAAAACTGTGGAAGCACCGAAACGCGGTTGTGTTCTATGGAGAAACCCCCTCAACCACAAAGATAGTCAGCTTTGTTGTGACCGAGGCGTGAAGAAAAGCGGGCCTTCTAAAGGCCGGTGTGGACGCCTTCTTTGTGGCGCTTGAGGTAGGAGTTAGCGAGACAGGTTAGAATAGGTGTTGCATTGATGCCTTGACGGTGAAGTTGGAGTTGTAATTTGAGTTGTAACTGTCAATGTGGAGGGGCTCTTCACCCTCATCCCTTCTTTAATAGTATACTAGCACATATGCCCGTGCGTTGCAACGGGAGAGAAAATTATCGTGTCCATCAAAACATTCACCAGCGCGACACACCGGCCTTTGGATGATGCCACCCAGCGATGGGAGTGGGGAAAATGAGGTGGGCTCCTGCCCGATGACACCCAAAACGGAAGCACATTAGTGCGGGCGTTGGCTAGTTGATGCGGTAGCTGGTGAAGATGTGATGGTATGCCGTGTGCATGCATGCACCTTGTACACGTTCAACACCCGCACATCTAATGCTCATGGACGATTTCATATGTCTAGGTTATCGATGAGTACTTTCACTGAAAAATAAAAAGTGTCACGATAATTAGCCCGTCCGTCTGTATTTGGATGTCTGACGGGAGGTACATGATAGCATCAACATGACGACACACTGAGATATTGTGATCGCTTCCACTGAAGGTTGAGCCAAAAGATGTATATAGGCCTTCCTTAGAAGATCTCTTCGGACATCATACTAATTAGCAATCAATCCGATATGGGTGGTGTCGATCATATCGCACACACATGAGATGTCCGTGACGGTGCGAGTCATGGAGGCGAGGACAAATCGAAGATGGATGATGGGGTCCGACATGTGCTACATGAACTCTCGGACGTATACTTAGTTTTCTAGCTTGTCTGGAATTACTTTTCACCTTTTTTTGCGAAAAAGGAGATTTATTTATTAAATCGGATCAGTTTGATCCGCGGCACATAAGTTTACAATCTCCTCTGGACCAGACCTTAACCACACTGCCGTTCTAGGGCCGGTGCGTCCAATTTTTGCTAGCATATGACTGACACTATTTTGCACTCGGCTAATAGCAGCTACCTTGTGACTTCTACCTCTAGCTAGCAAGTGCTTGATTTCCTGAACTAAATTAGACACAGGAGATCTGTTCACCTCCGGCTGCACAATCATAGCTGCAGCAACGGAGCATTCCGTTTCCAGTATGAAGGGTAGAGTGCTCCACTCTAGTGCTAGTGCAACGCCCTCTTTGCAAGCTTCTACTTCAGCTTTCAGTGCGCTCACACATGAGAAAAGGTGACGACAAGATGAGAAAACAATGTGGCCACTGCTATCTCTAAGAATCATGCCTGCACCTCCATTCCCTTCTGACTCAGAAAAGGCGCCATCAACATTCAGTTTAAGCCAGCCATCAGGTGGTGGTTTCCATCTCACTGGCGAACGACCTGGAGGAGCGGCCTTCCATGAATGCAATTGAGAGCCTCGGCCATAGGAGACCACCATTTTTCCTTTTGCGACATCCGCCAATGGATGTTGCTTGATGCACATTAGTGAGTTGATGTAGCTTACTAGGAATCTCCGTGAGGCTTCAATTGGAGGGGCAGGCTTGAAGTGCACCACCTCATTCCTGACGTGCCAAGCATGCCACAACGTCATGAGCAGTGGGAGCCGCTCGCCTTCGCCGCATGTGTCGAGTAGATGTAGTAGCCATTCGTGCCCTGTGTTCACGATACTCCTCGGCAGCGGCATCACCCAATCCTTCGCCATCGCCTCCCATAATCCAACAGCCATTGGACACCTGCAGAAGACATGGAAAGAGTCCTCTCGTTCCATTCCACAAACACGACAAGTGTCAGAGACTTCAAGGTGTCGTTTAACTTTGTTTTCCATGGTCGCGAGGCAATTAGTTGCAAGCTTCCATGTGAAATTGCGTACCTTTGGGGGGGCAGGGCACCCCCATAATGCCTTCCAGATGTCACGTCGGCCATCCGGTGCCCTGCTCGTGGCACACATAGAGGTGCGGGTTTGCTCGTCAAGGGCGAGACGGTATGCTGATCGCACAGAGAAGACTCCATTGGGCTCAACTGCCCAAGCTAGTACATCATCAGGGCAATGCGAAGAAGTCTTGATCTTGATAATTTCCTCAATATCAGCTTGCATGAAGTGTTGTCGGAGCAGGTTCATATTCCAGGCACCATTTTCCATACGCAACTCGGACACACGATGGAGCCTACAATTTTGCCTCTGGGAGATAGGCCGATATGAGGGCCCCCGTGGCAACCATGGATCTCTCCATATGCGCACCTTGCTTCCGTCTCCTATGCGCCACAATAAGCCCTTTTTAAGCAGCGTCAGACCATAGACTATAGCTTGCCAAGTGGATGATGCATTACCAGTAAAGACAGTGTCCTCGAGGCGCCCGTTTGCATAGTACTTCGCTTTGAGAACTTCTGCGCACAGACTTTCAGGCTTGGAGAGGAGACGCCATGCTTGCCTTGCCAGGAGTGCTTGATTGAACAAGCGAAAGTCTTTGAACCCACGACCACCCATTTGCTTCGGCAGGATAAACGTCTCCCATGCCTTCCAATGTGTTTTACGTTTTCCTTTTGATGACCCCCAAAAATAGTTCCGTACCATTTGGTTTAGATCATCACATACTGACATAGGTAATTTAAATACCCCCATCACATAAGTCGGAAGTGCTTGAGCAATTGCTTTGATTAAGACCTCCCTTCCTGCTTGAGCTAGAATTCCATCTCCCCATTCAATCATCCGCTTTAGAAGCCTTTCCTGCAGATTTTGGAACCTTCCCTTGTGCATTCTCCCTTCGGGGGTGGGCAGCCCCAAATATTTTGCTTCAAAGGTGACCGCACTAACTTGCAGCACTTGCCGAATATCATTCTGTGCTTGAGGTGTACAATTAGGTCCAAACAGAAGAGAGCATTTTTCTAGATTAATCAACTGGCCCGTTGCATTTGCATAATCACCAATGATTTCTTTCACATTCTCTGCCTGTTGTGTCTCGGCTTTGAAGAACAAAAGTGTATCATCAGCAAAAAGGAGATGTGAAATACCGGGTGCTCGAGGGCATACTTTAACCGGTGTTATTCTGTTCATAATAACACCCTGCCGAAGAAGAGCCGAGAGGCCATCAGCCACCAAAAGAAATAGAAAGGGGGATAGTGGATCACCTTGCCGTAGCCCGCGGGACGGTGCGAATGATTCCAAGAGGGCTCCATTTAATTTTACCGAGTACCTCACCGTGGTGACACAAGTCATTATCCAATGCACCCAACGATGAGCAAAGCCCAACTTTTTCATCACTCGCTCCAAGAATCTCCAATCCACCCTGTCATATGCTTTTGACAAATCCAACTTATAGGCGCAGAAACTTTTCTCCGGATCTTTCTCATGTTGTATATAATGAAAGCACTCAAAGGCCAACAAAGCATTGTCCGTGATCATCCTACCTGGAACAAACACACTTTGGAACGGGGATATTATGTCATCCAGAATAGGTCGGAGACGGTTAACCAGACATTTAGACACAATCTTGTAGATTATGTTACACAAACTGATGGGGCGGAAGTCAGTGACTTGTACCGGATCTTTTACCTTAGGAATCATTATGATGACTGTATCATTTACACCAGGTGGCATAACTCCAGTCTGAAAAAACACCCTTACTGCTGCAGTGATCTCCTCCTTCAGAATACCCCAATTCCTCTGGAAAAACCTAGCCAGAAAACCATCTTTTTCCAGAGCTTTCAGAGGCCCTATCTGGAATAATGCGTCTGATATTTCTTTATCAGTAAAATCTGCACATAGCTTGTAATTCATATCAGGGGTAACTTTCTCTTCAAACAGATCCACCACAGAGTTTGGGTTAAGTGTCACGTCCTGCTCAAATATTTCCTGGAAATAATTACTCACAATCTGTCCCATGATCGCCTGTGCATGCTGTGGCTGTCCAGTTTCATCCAGAAGTGACCTCACCTTATTTTTCCGAGCACGCCATACTGCTTTGCTGTGAAAAAACTTGGTGTTACGGTCACCTGCTTTAAGCCAATCAATACGACTCCTCTGCATCCACAACATTTCTTCCTTATACAAAAGTTCATCCAAATGATCCGATGCCTTCCGTATTTCACTGCGATCTGCATTCATTCTCATTAATTCCTCTAGCTGCGAGCGTGACTTCTCTACCTCCTGTATAATATTTCCGAACTTTTTCCTACTCCATGCATGAAGCTCAATCATTAGTTTGGACAGACCACTACTTATATCGCCCAAGTTGAATTTCTGACCTGCTTGTTCCCTGAAATTTTTAAATATAATTTTCTCCCGATTTGTATTCTTTTTTGTAAGTGAGAGCAAGAACAACTTGGCTGCCGAGCGCTTTGATAGTCTAAACTCAAAACGCATCTAGAATAGGGACGTGCGGCGCGACTAAAAAAACAACGTATATGTCCAACTCAGTGGGCTTGAGGAACGAGCAGTTTATTTATTTATATTAAGAAAACTCTCTTCCACAATAAGACCGCGATGACTATTTCTCTCTCGTACTGATCTTATTAGGAACGCCTACGCGTAGGAAATAGTGGGCTGGCCCAACATTGTACCTTAATTTTTATATCTTTTTTCCCCCTTGCTTACAGCCTGTTTTTCTTCAGTATTTTTGATTTTTTTCCTATTTCATTCTTCCATTCCACTGTTTATTTCTTTGTTTTTAATGATTTCCTTGACTTTATTCCTATCAGGTTTTCATAAAAAAATTATTTTTCTTTTTTCAACACTTGTCTACTTTTTTTACGCATAATGTACAATTTTTTATACATAAGGGACATCTTTATTGAATGCGTTTATTATTTCTTAATACATTGTTAACATTATTTTAATATATTTTTAATTGTCTATGTTTTTGTTACACATTGTACATTTGTTTGTATATATCAGGCACATTCCTTTATACATGTTTATCATTTTTCAAGTAGATAATTATAATTTTGAAAGTAAATGTTTGATGTCTACTTTTTTTCAACACATGTCTACATTTTTTAATACACATTGTACATACTTTTATACTCCCTCCGTCCCAAAATAAGTGATTGAACTTTGTACTAACTTTGTAGATTTTTAACATTTTTATAATATATGCTTTCATATATACATTTTGATGTCTAGTTTTTTCTACATATTGTACATTTTTTGTGTACATATGAAATATTTGATTATGCAGGTTAAAATTTCAGGAAACATATGTTTTGATGTCCACTTTTTTCGTGCACATTGTACAATTTTCATATACATCTGAAGCGTTTTTATATATGTTTAACATTATTTAGATACATGATTAACATTTTCTTCAAATACATATTTTGATCACTATTTTTTTCAAGCACATTGTACATTTTTTTTGTACATAAAAAACATTTTTCTTTCAAATAGATGATTTACATCTGTTTAAAGTGAGATGAATACTTTAGAAACCTAAAAAGGAAAAAAGAAATATGAAAACAAAAAACATAAGAGAAAAAGGAACATAAAGTACAAACAAAATAAAAAATATATGGGGTGTCATCTTTACATATCGGGCCGGCCCACAAAAAAACACGAGCTACCGCCAGCCTCAATAATAAGAGAACTTCCGCCCCAGAATCAAAAGCATTAGCTTGGCGTGATGGTTGTATGGGCGTCGCTGTTTCCATGAGACTGTGGTTCGAGTCCACTTGGGTATATTTCTAAAACAGACGACGGACAAAAAACTTATACGTGACGAAAAAAGGTGGAGAAACGCTTCTCCCTTTAATATTAGATAGAGATAGAGATAGTATGCACACTCGTGTGTATTCAGAAAAAAAAAACATAGCTTCACTTTTATCATTTTTATCTAGAATACTACAGATGTCATTTCTTCATGAAACTTCATAGCGAGTATATGGGTCGACCATGTACAATTTGTGTATTTATTCCTAGTTTTTTCTGAATTTACTACTCATAATGGGTGCGCATGGAAGCATTTTTATCTAGATTTTGAGGGACTTGAAGCACCTATCTTTGGCAAGAAAGCCGTTTGAAGAGCGAAAATCCAATTCGGCGCCCGGGCCAAGATGAACCTGGCGAACAGTACCATGATAAAAAATAGAAAAAAAATAAAAATAAATCAATTTTTTTGCTTGGAAGATATTTGGGTGCATGATATGCGTGCAAGATTTCATCCCGTTTGAACATCTGCGGAGCTCGTGGTAAAAAAGAGAAACCAGCCAAAACATTGTGTGAACAGTAACCTTATTCATAGAGCCGAATTTTGCCTTTTTTGTTGTGCGTTCCTCGAATGTCGAAACTTCACCAAATTTTGCATGAACATCATGCACACAAGCATCTTGCTTGCACAAAAAAAATTTCGGATTTTTTAATTATTTGTTGTGAATTTTTTAATCAAAAAAATTGTACACCAGATCGGCCCTGCCTTGTTCTCTTTCTGATCGAACTTGTCCGGCTATTTCTTCGATATGTACAATTATTTTTAATTATTTTTTAATAGAATTTCTGATCGAACCTTGCATTGTAAGCATCAACACGTATGTCATTACTTTTTTTTAGGCTGGAAATGCTATTCCACTAACCTTGGTGCACCAGATCGGTGTTCACCAATACAGAAACAAAGTCAGGGGTGTCGATTGCCCATGCAGAAAGAGGAACCTCCGCCGCTAGGCCAAATTGTGCCAGGGCATGTGCACAACCACAAGGACAGAACGTGAAGTCAAAAAACTCAACGATGCACGGCCCAGGCTCCTTGCTTCTCTGAAAAGAACGCCGAGTTTGGCCGCGTCATAAGAGAGATGCTAGACTCACGGGCTGGTGACAGGCTGGTTACGGGGTGATTATCATTGATTGGCTGAGAATTGGTTTAATGAGGCGGGCCCACCCCTGAAAATCAGGGGGGGCAATTAGTGGAGGGCACGCAGGAGAGGTCTGTAATAGCCCGTTGTTTTACTCCGTGCATGTAGTATTATCGGCGTCATAATCCCTGAACTTGATCGCGTTGATCAGTGTGAGGCAATCTGGTTCAAAAATGACTCGTTGTGCACCCAGATCAGCAGCCCCCTCCATTGCATTCAGGCATGCCACTGCGTCAGCCTGCAGGGGACTTTGCACATGTTCCGGCTTGCCTGCAGCAGCTTCAAGGAAGCTTCCTGTTTCATCGTGAGCCACAAAACCCCATGCACCGGACCCTGTCTCCATCATAGTTTAAAAAACCGAACCGAAAATGAAACTAGAAAGGTTGTCGGTTGAGGTTTTTACCTGTTGGACCACCGGATCACTAGTTCGATTGTCGGTTTTTTAAGCAATAAAATAATATATATTGAGTAATATATGTGTGAATATAGTGTGAAACAATGGTCAAATAAAATTATTTATATGTAATGGACCACAAAGTAGCACATCCGAGTTGGTTATTGGGCCATGGGCAAGCCCCACGTACTGCTCAAACATCCTGGGATCGAATTTCACTTCTGCAAATTTCTATTAAAAAATTTCCTGGTTTTATCCAGTTCAATGGCCTGGTTTTTCATCGGTTTTCCGAAAAACTGACTGGTTCGATCAGTTTTCTCCGGTCTGATTGTAGAACGGTCTTATTAGCTTAAAACCCGCTGAGGTCGCCGGTTCCGATTTTTTCCGGTTTGACCGCCGGTCCGGTCTAGTTTTTTAAACTATGGTATCCACTCGGTAAGCAGCGTCCAGGTTAATCTTAACAGTCTCAGAGGTAGGTGGCGTCCAAGATGGTTGTAAAGTTGACTCTGAAGCTTGAGGAATGGACTGGGGTTGCCCACTAGCAAAGTCCAGGAGATGTTAAGAGATGAGAGCACTCACTTTCGCTGATGACCGCTGTTTCTCGCCTGCATTTGTTTTGTTCCTTGAAGACCACCAATCCCACAATAGCACCGGAACTTCAGTTATGGAAGACTGTTATGTGTCGGCTGCCATAGGAACTTCCCAATCTGCCGAGAGGTGCTAGTAGTTGGGGAGGTGCATGTCGCTCGATGGCAGCGGCGTGCCCGTCTCCCAGTATCGCTGACAAATCTCGGGCTTCATGTACGGGCGTATGCGAGGCGGGGCCGCCGGCCGGGAGATGGTGAATGTTGGCGTCGCGAAGGAGCTAGAGCGGCAGCGGTTGGATGAGGAACCGGCCTCGTGGTCGTGCTTCTCCTTGCCAGGGATCCACTTCCACACCATTGCTGTCGGCAAGGAGGTGGAGGAGCAGTGGCCGCCGGCTAGGGTTTGCGTGTTGGGGTTTGAGGAGGCACGCGGGGACGGGAGTGAAAGTGTGTGGACTGGCTGGTCCACGGCTTTCATATTAAAAAAGACGCCGTTGGGGTGGCGGAGTTGCTAACAAGCAACACGTGTGGGTCTTAAATGGGGGTGGTGAGTAGGTGGACGGATGACACGCGGGCCCGAGGGTGGACAAGGAGACGTGTCCGTTCATTGCTCGTCTGGACGCAAAGCTGAAGCAAGTTTGTTCCAACAATGGATCGAGCTGGACGTTAAATGGACACATTTTAAGGTTGCGGTCATACGTTGGGCTGTTTTTTGTGTCCTTTTGAGCCAATACGGACACAGGCGAATAAAATGGGGTCTAGGAGTGGCCTAAGGTTTGTTTGTGTGGAGTCATTTAGCGTTGACATAAGTACTGAGCGTGGACAAAAATACGGGCATCCATATACATACAAGTGTCATTTTGTTTTTTGTCCAAAATTTGCATGATGTCCAATTAATTTTCTTTTTTTTGAGATATAAATGTCCAATTGATTTTCAGTGAGTTCGTTGTGTTTCGTCTAGACATTTGCCCCCGAAAAAGTATGTACTATATATAGGCCATCCGGTGCCCAAATCCCCAACAAACTCCGCAACGTCTTTCCCCAGCCTTCTTTGCAGTCGCGCAGTAAGAAACCAAGAACACAACCGGCGGAGGAGCAGGGGGTGGCGGTGGCGGAGAAGGAAGCGGTTGCGGTAGAGGAGAAGTGGGGGGAAGAGAGGAAGACGGAGGCGGCGCTGCGGTGGGGCGAGAGGGAGGAGCAGCTGCGGGGAGACAAGAAGAAGCCGCACGTCGCGCGAGACCACAAGATGATGCCGACCGTGGAGGACGGCGTCCACTTCTTGCCGCCGGGGATGGCCGCCGCCACCACGGCGGTGGAGGAGAAGCAGGCGGTTGCGGTGGAGAAGTGGGATGAAGAGAGAAAGAGGGAGGCGGCGCTGCAGGGGGCCGAGAAGGAGGCGGCGCAGCGGGGAGGCGAGAAGGAGCCGCAGGTCGCGCAAGGCCACGAGATGGCGTCGACCGAGGAGGAGGGCGGCCACTTCCTGCCGCCGAGGATGGCCGCCACCACCATGGCGGCTTCCAAGGCGGCCATCGAGCCCCGCTGCTCGACCGATGGCTCGGATGGCGCCAGGCGCCTCTCGCCCGAGGAGGACGCCGAGCTCCCAGCCCCCCTCAACCTCTCCCGCGGCAAGGACTCGGACGGCGACAACTACGGCGCTAGGCTCTTCAATGGCGGCCGCTCCGACTTACCAGCTGGTACGGTTGCTCTCTCCCTCCCTTCGTCCCTCTCTCTCTCTCCGCGGGCGTGCGGGCGTGCGCCGTAAGCAGCGTTACAATGCTGATTCGTCATGCTACTCATCGCGATTTGCCATGTCAATTACGTAGCTACAGGCGACATGGGTGACAAGGGCAAAAGCTTGGCGAGCTGCTCCTGCGTCTCTCGACGCGGTCCCGATAGGCTTGCTGCTCCGAAACGCGAGGTATACTATCGAAACATGCATCGATTAGCCAGTGGAGATACACGCTGTAATTTTCTTGCAATTGATTGACATTGTGTAACGATCTTTCTCATCTTTTTATCTAGCCTCCTTCTTTCAAAGGGAAGATGGTACCCTGGCCTGAAACTCGAGAAGTCATCCCACTACCTCCAGTAAACATCCTCCCTGAGGTACGTAGTACATGAACATGACAACATGCTGTTCAATTTGGTTCTCTCGTGCGTCATGCTCGCCCTATCTTCTTAACCAGGTAGTCGATGAGTACTCAGTTATGGCTCAGCTGGACTCCGAGATGGAGATTGTCAGACAGAAGCACTCCAATCTGGTGGGAACATAGGAGGCGACGCCACCAAAACTGAGGAAACTAGCCCGGCAGATGAACTTTCTTTCCTCGGCGAAATCTTTTGCTGACTAGAGTAGTTTCGTGATGTGGTCATGAGGCCTCGGATGTTCCCTTTCATGTTTGCTTGTTTTGCTTGTTCTAGGGCAAATGTGAAAACGCATCCGAACTGTTTTGACCTTGCACCTGTTGATCCAAAGGTTGGTTATTTCCTTGTGTGCCTCTCATCTGTTACAATTGGTAGACGATAGTGAGCAACCTGTTTCTGAGAAGGAGATGATAGTACACAACCACCTGGCTATCCTTTTATTAGTATTTTAAACTTATCCATGATGGTTCCTTATTAATACTAGCATTGAGAATTACAATAAGTTCTGATAAGACGCTGCCATAAAAGGTCGAGCGTGAACATTCTTTTGTAGCGGTTGCCGGTGCAATAGAATTGTGCGGGAGTATATTGTCGACTGAAAAATGGACCGAGTTTGAGGCAATTATTTTAAGTTATATTTGGCCTTTTTACAAAAGATGTAAAATTATGCGTGACAACAATTTTTACCTGTTACTTGTTTCTCTTTTTATCATGCCGGGTGAGAGAGAGGCAATAATCCTACACCTATGAAGGGGTACGAAGGGAGTTACATGTCTGTTTGGTTTCATAAGCATTCATATATTTTTGCACAAACTCGATCAAACTTCGAAATAGTTTGACCCTCTAACAAAGCTGAAAATACATTCTTTCAAGGACGGAGGAAGTAACTCCCTACCTAAATGTAGCATTGCTCGAGAGAGAAGAGTGGGTGGGTACGCACATGGCACAGAAAACAGATGATGGATTGATTTGTTTCGATACCAACCGCCCAACACCTGGAGGCCGTGATTTCAATCGCACGGTGCGGAAGGGTGTGTGCTCGGAACCTCTACACTTTTTAGAACTTGGAGGATCTCCAACGGTGATCCGTAAATTTTCTTCCGATTTTGTCTGTGGATAGGGAGGACTAGTCCACGATCACGGATGTGCGAGGCCGCCATCCAACTGCAGCCGCATACATTTCAGACTCTTTTTCAACAAACTGGATGAAATTCATGCAAACATGTCGGATTCCACATAAACATGCCGGATTTCATATAAACACGACGGATTTCATTGGCTTTGAAAGCATAATTAATACCTAATCTAAATGGTCACCGACGCCCGTTCCTCATGTGCGATCATGAGCCCCGACAACTGAAGATTTGCTTTCTCCAGTTCCGCCCCGGCGCTCTCCAGCTCCGCCTCTGGAGACCCGGGAAGTGAAGCTGTCCGCCTCCACGTCGCCGCCAAGCGACTAATCGGTCGCTGATGCTCAGCCCACCAAGCTTGGCGTCGACGGGAGGGGAGGAGTGGTGGCCTTCTTGGGACCTAAGCGGCGGCGACCTACCGTGCACAACTATTCCTCACTACCGGCGACACCCACGGACGTGTCTGCTTCGTGGTCGTGGTGATAGAGCGCGGCCTTGGCGGAGCCAGCGATGTCATCCTCGTCGTCGGTCTCGCCGAACACTGCCTCGCCCGCCTCGTCGCCGCACTCCTTGTAGGCGGCCGTCACCTCCGCCACCCGCTGGCGCTACCGCCAGCGTGCGAGGCGGATCTCTTGGCCGGTGCGCTAGGAGACGAGCAACGCTACTTGTTCCGCCAGGTCCGCATCCGACGCGATCGCCCTGCCAACGGAAAGCTGCTCCTCCGCCTGTAGGTGCTCCTGGAGGAGTTGGTGGTTGTAGGCGGCGTCGGCCTGTGACTCCTGCACCATGTCCATGTAATGGGCACGAGCCACGCTGATGGACATGGTGTGTAATGCAACGGCGAGGGTGGCGCAGAGGAGGAGGGTGACGCTGGCTCTTCGTCGACCGCATCCTCCATTTGGGACGCTGTCGTCCTCCGGCTACCTGCCGGTCAGCCAGCCGGCTACAATGGCGGCCAACTCCTTCTTCTGGTTCAACGTTAGCCCATCCCAGAGAGCTTTGGCAGGGAAGGAATCCAGGTGGAAGTGGTGCGGAGAGGGAACGGCGGCGATGACCGCGACTATGGCCGGGCCAGCAGTTTATATAGCATTGATGGGCGGCAGAGGGACGGAAGCGTGGCGTCAGAGTAGATGCCTCGGCAACCGCGTGTCATTTATGTGGGCAGCAAACTGACTGACGAACGACCGTCGTGTCGTTTGAACGTGCAATAGTCGCCTGCACCGGGAAGCGATGGGTCGGCGCTCTCTTGGCCGACGCGTCGCTTCAATGTCGGCGCCAGTGAGTGACGTGTCCGCTCTAGCTGGACATGAATGCGGAAATTGACACTTTGAAGTGGCGCTGACCGTTCTGTGTGCGGGGACAAGGTAGGGTGTTTGGGTGGGCCAGGGGATCAGAAGCAGGTTTGGTTGTTGTCCGTACGTCCATAGTTTGTCTCTGATATGCGAGAGAAAGTACGTTCAAACCACGTATATGATCGTGTTGTATGACTTTCGCGGTCCGCACAGATATGGATGGTTTGATAGTCCGCGGTGAAGATGCCCTTAATTAATAAAATAGTTGATGAGACAAACATGACGATTGCATCTTACATTTAAAATTAATAAAATAGTTGATGAGACAAACATGATGATTGCATCTTACATTTAGAGGATACTAGCAATTAACCCCTAATTTCTTCGCCGATTAATGAAGAAAGCCCTATTCTAAATTCGTCATCGTCCTCTTCGAGGCAATACATGTATTCCTCGATCTGAGCAACCATGTGATTGGGCCACGGGCACGGGTTGAGTTTCACGACCCTCGCAAAGCGCTTCTTCCACTCCTTGTCCTGGTCGTAGGTGTGGAGTCTGCCTGCCCGCCGGTACTCATCCACCACCTCCTCCTCCTCCATGGCGTTGTACCGCCTCGCCTCCGCGAGCAGCGCCCAGCTACAAGCCGAATGCGCCGCTGTGTACTGTTTCGGAGCCCTGGCCTCTCCCTCGTGCTGCTCTTTCGCGTCGCCGGCCGCCGTCATCGCGGCGGGGCTGCTCGTTCCGCCGCCTTTCTTCATGCCTCCCCGGCCTTCTTCTCTACCGAACGTACGCGTTGAGCGTGTACTGCAATGGATTAATCTTCTGTTTGTTTCCGAAATCCCCGGCCGGCTGCGCACCGCTCGGCTGCATTTATAGATGGTTTGTAGGCCGCCCCTCGATGGATACCATGACGAGTCGGATTGAGATTTGGATAGTGTTTTTTTTTGGGGGGCTGACCACGCCCGCCACGGTATTTGCTATCTCCATAGTAACAAACATAACACGTGACTAGAATTAGAGAAGTTTGATTAACTCACACCTTACTTTGTGCCTTTTCTTCCACGGGCGAAGGCCACTATACTTGAGTTTTTTTTAACACAGTACAGATGCAAGCGTTAATATGTACGCACATACACTCATCTTTATGAACGCACGCACGCACACCCTACAAGCACCTTCGAGAGACTGAGCTGTCATCGTAGACCTCTCGTCGTTGACGGGAACGTCTCCTTCCACTAAAAGCGCATCGTCGAAAATACTTAAATAAATACAGGAATAATATGAACACCGAGACTTGAACCCTGATGGACTAGGAATACCATTGTCCCTCTAACCATCCAACCACATGTTGGTTCGTCTATACTTGAGTTATCCAATGCTTACAAGGCCCCGAAAATATAAAGGTGACTATGCATGTATGAAGGTTCGTTAGAAATGACATCCAAGGTATTTCTTAAGGAAGAAAGTACAATACGATTTTATGATTCCTCAAATAGTGTTCTTGAACATAGCTTACTGTTCAGGCGGCCGGGGCAGTGATGATAGAATGGTGCAACAAGAAGAATGGAGGTAATTTGAGCATGAAGGATACACGGGCAATTTTAATCCTCGTAATATGGGAACTATAGAAGCACTGAAACACGATTGTGTTCTATGGAGAAACCCCCCCAACAACAAAGGTTGTCGGCTCTGTTGTGACCGACGGGAGAACATGGAGAAAGGCAGGCCTTCTGAAGGCCGGTGTGGACGCCTTCTTTGTGGCGCTTGAGGTAGGAGTTAGCGAGACAGGTTACAATAGGTGCAGCGTTTGTTAAAAGAGAGAGAGAGGGATTTGGTGGAATAGTTCATTTTATTGCTTGAGCCTCGTGGGCATGTATATATGAGTACATGATCTATTTGAAGTATAAAACAAGCCAGAACAAATCCTAGCTCGTCTTTCCTAATAATCAATATACTCAACATCCCCCGCAGTCACAACGATAGCGATGCAGATGGTGAGACTGGAGAAGAATCCGAAGGCAAGCCAACGGACACCCCCCCCCCCCCCCCCCCCCAGTCGTAATGGTCGACGCATCGCGAAAGTCATGGCTGGAGTAGAAACCGACGAGGTTGCTCAAGCAAGGCGGTAGCCCTTTGTGTCGTTTGTCAAAGTAGCCGAGAGCGTATGGTGATGTAGCCGTGGTCGAGGTGGCCATGTGAAGAATGTCGTGGTCGATGTCGGGCCGGGGTGGCCGGTGTCCAAGAAGTTGCCATGCAGCCACGGGCGCAAGGAGGCGCCGAGTTAGCATGGGCGCAGTGGTGTCGAAGTAGGGGTGCGCCGGAGAAAAGACGGTGTTGACGAGGTGTCGTGTCGGGTGTGCCAAGCCCGAGGACATGTCATGGACGAAGGCACGCATCGGTGTTGCCAGCACCGGGCATGCGTAGATGGATGAAGAAGAAGTTGACGAAGCGCCGCACCAGGCTTGCCAGGCCCGGGACACGTCGTGGACGAAGGCACGCATCGGTGTTGCCAGCACTGGGCATGCGTAGATGAGGGACCTGCATGAGCTGTACGCCATGTCGGAGAAGTCGGACGGGCCAACAGAGAAGAACTCAACGACGGTTGCGGCGCCAATCGGCGTGAGGCCGATGTCGCCCGCGGTTGTCGGAGTAGACGAAGTGGTCGGGGTAGATGACGGCGACGCTGGCAACGGGCTGGTGCTGGACGAAGACGAAGGAGGCGGACGAGCGGCGGCGGCTACGTGGGTAGCGGCGGCGGCAGCCAAAGAGAAGCGGCGACAGCGGCCTGATGACGGTGGCGGCTAGGTTAGGAGTGCAGTGGCGGTGCTCGAAGTAGGCGAAGAACCCTGTAAGAGTGACGAAGACCGGCGCGGACGGTGGTGTTCCCACGCCAAGGGAGACGGCGCGGCTAATACGTCTCCAACATATCTACTTTTCCAAACACTTTTGCCCTTATTTTGGACTCTAACTTGCATGATTTGAATGGAACTAACCCGGACTGACGCTGTTTTCAGGAGAACTGCCATGGTGTTATTTTTGTGTACAAATAAAAATTCTCGGAATGACCTGAAAATCCACGGAGACATGTTTTGGAATTAATGAAAAATACTGGCGAAAGAATCAGCATCAGGGGGCTCACACCTTGTCCACGAGGGTGCAGGGCGCCCCCCTGGGCGTGCCCCCTGCCTCGTGGGCCCCCCTGGGACTCCACCGACCTCAACCCCAACTCCATATATTCACTTTCGGGGAGAAAAAAAATCATAGAGAAGGATTCATCGTGTTTTACGATACGGAGCCGCGGCCAAGCTATGATCTTCCTCGGGAGGGCTGATCTGGAGTCCGTTCGGGGCTCCGGAGAGGGGAATCCATTGCCATCGTCATCATCAACCATCCTCCATCACCAATTTCATGATGCTCATCGCCGTGCGTGAGTAATCTCATCGTAGGCTTGCTGGATGATGATGGGTTGGATGAGATTTACCAAGTAATCGAGTTAGTTTTGTTATGGTTTGATCCCTTGTATCCATTATGGTCTAAGATTGATGTTGCTATGACTTTGCTATGCTTAATGCTTGTCACTAGGGCCCGAGTGCCATGATTTCAGATCTAAACCTATTATGTTTTCATGAATACATGTGAGTTCTTGATCCTATCTTGCAAGTCAATAGTCACCTACTATGTGTTATGATCTAGCAACCCCGAAGTGACAAAAATCGGGAGCACTCCCGGTGATGACCATAGTTTGAGGAGTTCATGTATTCACTAAGTGTTAATGCTTTGGTCCGGTACTCTATTAAAAGGAGGCCTTAATATCCCTTAGTTTCTAATAGGACTCCGCTGCCATGGGAGGGTAGGACAAAAGATGTCATGCAAGTTCTTTTCCATAAGCACGCATGACTATATTCGGAATACATGTCTACATTACATTGATGAACTGGAGCTAGTTCTGTGTCACCCTATGTTATAACTGTTGCATGAGGAATCGCATCCGACATAATTATCCATCATTGATCCATTTCCTATGAGCTTTTCACATATTGATCTTTGCTTAGTTACTTTTCCGTTGCCACTGTTACGATAACTACTACTGTTACTTTTGCCACCGTTATCGTTACTTCCATACTACTTTGCTGCAGATATTAAGTCTTTCAGGTGCGGTTGAATTGAAAACTCAACTGTTAATACTTGAGAATATTCTTTGGCTCCCCTTGTGTGGAATCAATAAATTTGGGTTGAATACTCTACCCTCGAAAACTGTTGCGATCCGCTATACTTGTGGGTTATTAAGACTATTTTCTGGCGCCGTTGTCGGGGAACATAGCTCTATTCTTTGAGTCACTTGGAATTTATATCTGTTGATCACTATGAGGAACTTGAAAGATGAAAGAACCAAGATTTTTCCCTCAACTACGAGGGGAGGTAAGGAACTGCCATCTAGCTCTGCACTTGATTCACCTTCTATTTTGAGTAAACTTGCGACACCTACACCTGTTATTGATTCTGATATGTTGCATGTTATTGATGATGCCACTTCTGCTATGCATGATGCTTATGATGAAACTACTTCTATGCTTGATAATACCGTGCCATTAGGTGAATTTCTTGATGAACAACCTGCCAGGGTTAGAGAAAATGAAATTATTGAAACAGATAATATTGATGAAGATTCTTCCCCTAGATATGAATTGCCTGATGTGCTTGATGGTCATGTTATGGATGAAGAAACTGCTAGAGACCTTTTTGCTTGCAAAGATAGATATGATCTTAAGAAACTATTAGCTAAGCTGAAAGAGAAGTCTTTGAATGCTAGAATGAAACATGACCCTGCTTTTGCTACTTCACCTATCTGTATTTCTGATAAGGATTATGATTTCTCTGCCGATCCTGAGTTAATTACTTTGGTTAAATCTGATCCTTTTTATGGCTATGAATCTGAAACTGTTGTGGCACATCTTACTAAATTGAATGATATAGCCACCCTATTCATTCATGAGGAAAAAATTCGTTACTACTATATCCTTAAGTTATTTTCGTTCTCATTAAAGGGTGATGCTAAAACATGGTTTAATTCTCTTGCTCCTGGTTGTGTGCATAGTCCCCAGGATATGATTTATTACTTCTCTACTAAATATTTCCCCGCTCATAAGAAACAAGCTATCTTAAGGGAAATATATAATGTTGTGCAAATTTAAGAAGAGAGTCTCCCACAAGCTTGGGGGAGGCTTCTCTGATTACTTAATGCTTTGCCTGATCATCCTCTCAAGAAAAATGAAATACCTGATATCTTTTATAATGGACTAACCGATGCTTCCACAGACCACCTGGATAGTTGTGATGGTTGTGTTTTCAGGGAAAGAACTGTTGAGCAAGCTGAATTGCTATTGAATAATATATTGAGTAATGATAATGATTGGACACTTCCTGAACCAACTCCTAAGCCAACTCCGAAGAAAAGGGGTATTCTATTCCTCAGTCCTGAAGATATGGAAGAGGCAAAGAAATCTATGAAAAAAAGGGTATTAAAGCTGAAGATGTTAAGAATTTACCACCTATTGAAGAAATACATGGTCTTAATAACCCGACACAGGTAGTAAAGGTAAATTCTCTCTATAGATTTGATGAAGGTGATATTCCTCGTAATAAGTCTGCTAGCCAATGCTTGGATGAGTTTGATAATTTTATTGTTAAACAAGAAAACTTCAATGCTTATGTTGGTAGACAATTGAAACGTAATGCTTATATGGTTGAACACTTGAGTGTTTATATGTCTAGAGTTAAAGGTGGCCTTAAACTTATTAGTAAACATGCTTCTATGGTTACCACTCAGGTAGAACAAGTGCTTAAAGCACAAGATGATTTGCTTAATGAATTAAATAATAAGAAAAATGATAATGTTGTTAGAGTTATGACTAGAGGGGGTAAAATGACTCAGGAAACTTTGTTTCTTGAGGGCCACCCTAAGAGAGTTGAGCAAGATTCTCAGAGAACTAATGTCGATGCACCTAGTCCTTCTAAGAAGAAGAAAAAGAAAAATGATAGGAATTTGCATGCTTCTAGTGAACCTGTCGTTGACACACCTGATAATCCCAATGATATTTCTATTTCTGATGCTGAAACGCAATCTGGTAATGAACATGAACCTAGTGAAAATGATGATGTTCATGTTGATGCTCAGCCTAGCAATAACAATGATATAGAGATTGAACCTGTTGTTGATCTTGATAACCCACAATCAAAGAACCAACGTTATGATAAGAGAGACTTCGTTGCTGGAAGCACAGTAAAGAAAGAGAACCATGGGTTTAGAAACCCATGTCTTTTCATCCTAAACCATCCAAGAAAAAGGGCGATGAGGATTTTGAGCGCTTTGCTGAAATGATTAGACCTATCTTTTTGCGTATGCGTTTAACTGATATGCTTAAAATAAATCCTTATGCTAAGTATATGAAAGATATTGTTACAAATAAAAGAAAGATATCGGAAGCTGAAATTTCCACCATGCTTGCCAATTATACTTTTAAAGGTGGAATACCAAAGAAACTAGGAGATCCCGGAGTACCAACTATACCATGCTCCATTAAAAGAAACTATGTTAAAATTGTTTTATATGATTTTGGAGCCAGTGTTAGTGTTATGCCTCTCTATTTATATCGTAGAATTGATTTGAATAAGTTGACACTTACTGAAATATCTTTGCAAATGACCGATAAATCAACTGCTATACTTGTCGGTATCTGTGACGATGTGCCTGTTGTGGTTGTAAACGTTACTATTTTAACGGACTTTGTTATTCTTGATATTCCCGAGGACGATAGTATGTCGATTATCCTTGGTAGACCCTTTTTGAATACTGCAGGGGCTGTTATTGATTGCAACAAAGGCAATGTCACTTTTCATGTTAATGGTAATGAGCATATGGTACACTTTCCAAGGAAACAATCTCAAGTCCACAGTATCAATTCTATTGGAAAAATTTCAACGATTACTATTGGAGGTTTCGAATTCCCTCTTCCTACTGTAAAGAAGAAATATGATATTCTTATTGTTGGGGACATGCATATCCCCGCTGAGGTAACCTAGTGCTATTCGAAAATTCTCCGATTTCATGTTATTCGGAAAGAGTTTGTTAACAAGACTTGATCAACCTTGTTAGTGGATTCCTTTTGATGAGCACGAGATCGATGAAGTTAGAAAGCACAACTCTCTGTACCCTCCTTTTACTTTCTGTTATTTAGATTAAATAAAACAAAAATAGTATTTTCTGTCTATTTTCTGAATTATCCTTGCAATGAAAATACCTCGAAAATAAAAGTTCTCCAAATGTCCTGAAAATGAAATATGATTTTTTGTAGAATATTTAAGAATTTCTGGCACTGAGAAAACACCAAGGGGCCCACCATTTGGCCACAAGGGCACAGGGCGCGCCCACCCCCTCCACTTACTCCAGCACCCACTCACTTCGTCTTCCTGGAGAAAAAAAATCCTCCCATAGCTCAAACTCGTGTTCTAGCTCATTTTGCTGCCATTTTCGATCTCTTTGCTCAAAGCTCCATTCACAAAACTGTTTTGGAGGATTGTTCTTCGGTATGTGACTCCTCCAATGGTCCAATTAGTTTTTGTTCTAGTGATTTATTTATTGCAAATTTTTGCTGCTAAGGTGACCCTGTTCTTGAGCTTGCATGTTAAATTTATATGGTCCAAAGTAGTATTAATGCATGATATAGCCTCTAGGCACCTGTGGGAGTAGTTGCTATCAATCTCGTTGAGTTTGATTCACTTTTATTTTGAGTCACTAAAAAATTTCAGAAATTTTTCAGAGAAAGAAAATGATGAAGAGATTGTTGAGGGGCTCTTCGAGCCGAAGCTCGAAGGATAAGCAGAATGAGGAGAATAAAAAGCCCAAATACAATCTTCCTCACACTGCAGAGGTTCGGCCATGCGAATGGCCTTGTGATGTGTTCTTGAGAGCCGCCGGAATTTCCTATGACTTTTATTACTTGGCTGAGAATGCAGGCCTCACCGACTTCCTCCACGACCAGCGCGAACAGTATCTCCTACCCACTAATATTTTCGTGCAAATTTTTTATTTCCATGCTAAGAAATCACCACCTTCAGTGGAGTTTTTCCTGTTCTACGTTATTTTGCGATATTTGCTAGTAGATGCTTTATTGGTCGCGGGGACGGTCGAAATCTTAGTGCTCCTGATCTTGTCATCTTGCGCCATGCTTTGTTTCGTGATACAACTTTCAGCTTAGGCGCTATTGTTGCTAAACGATTATGTCTGAACTGTATAAAGGGCCCCATCTTCGGAGGCATCTTTGCTTCACGCCTCGCTAAACACTTTGAGATACATATTAGGCATTATGAGAAAGAAGAAAAGTTGCTGCCCCTATTTTTCTAGATTATAAGAGTATGGTAGCACATCAATTTATTGTTAAAAATAAGAAGAATATGCTTAAGTATAATTTGATATTTGATTAAACTCACTATGAGACTATTACCTTGCCCGCATCCTCTTTGTTTAACATACTTGTAGGCACGTACCTCATCTTACCCGAGGCCATTTATGCATACTGGAGGCTGACACAAGTCCCAGAACCTAAGCCTGAGCCATCACTTGACCCTTATCGACAGTCTGTTTATCAGTGAGATCCGGAGGAGATCGCCAACTAGTGGCACCCTGAGGACCCTCCTTAGTGTACCGGAGAGAGTAGTTTCGATCCGTGGGCATAGACCAATTTTGGCCAAAATCCTAAGCATGGGGGAGTACGTATTCCTCACCGACATTACATTCATGTTCACACACTCATTCTAGTTTTCGGTGCTCATACTTTTTCATTGTACTATCCATGCTAGTTTATTTTCTTTTCTAAGCCTTCTTCTTGTGTGTTTGAAGAACCTTAAGAAAAACAAAAAATTAGTTGTAGCTTTTAGCTAGTTTACTTTCCATGCCTGTAGTAGTAGTAATTAAAAGAAAACCCAAAAAGATTTCTCGTTCTTCTTTTGCTTGTTGGGAGCTTTCACGTGTAAATAGTTTTATGCCCTTTCTTATTCATTGGGGGTCAAGAGAAGAAGACCATGATGAAAATGTTGAGTGGCTCTCATATGCATTATCGTTGATTTAACCAAGAGCCCATATTACCTTGTCTTCTTCCTTGTATAAAATGCTTGCACATTCCAGCTTAGTCCAATGCACCTGCACTATTATTATTACCCACACCGTTCGGTCGTGCGAGTGAAAGGCAATAATGACGATATATGATGGACTGAATGAGATGAGAGAAGCTGGTATGAACTCTACCTATCTTGTTTTTGTAAATATGATTAGTTCATCGTTCCTGATTCATCCTATTATGAATGAAACATGTTTGCAATGACGATTAGAGATTATAGTTGCCCATGCCATGCTTAATTAGCTAGGAGTTTATAACGGTTTACCTTGCGTGCCAACATGCTATTAAAATGGTTGTGATGTGGTATGATAGGGTGGTATCCTCCTTTGAACGATTCGAGTGGCTTGACTTGGCACATGTTCACGCATGTAGTTGAAACAAAATCAACATAGCCTCCATGATATTTATGTTCATGGTGATTTATATCCTACTCATGCTTGCACTCATTGTTGATTAATCTTAATGCATGTTCATGACTGTTGTCGCTCTCTAGTTGGTCGCTTCCCGGTCTCTTTCTAGCCTTCACTTGTACTAAGCGGGAATACTGCTTGTGCATCCACTTCCATAAACCCCAAAGTTATTCCATATGAGTCCACCATACCTTCCTATATGCGGTATTTACCTGCCGTTCCAAGTAAATTTGTATGTGCCAAACTCTAAACCTTCAAATAAAATTCCATTTTGTATGCTCGAATAGCTCATGTATCAACTAGGACTGGCTATATCTTCCATGCTAGGTGGGTTATTCTCACGATGAGTGGACTCACGAGAAAATGGCCGGTAACTGGGATGACCAGTCCCATGCTCAAATCAAATCAAAATAATTGCAAACAAAATCCCCCAGGATTGTTGTTAGTTGGATGACACCCGTTGTTTCGGACAAGCCATAGGTTGATGTTTGTTGGTGGTGGGGGGAGTATAAACTTTACTATTCTGTTTGGGAACCGCCTATAATGTGTGTAGCATGGAAGATGTCGAGATCTCTTGGTTGTTATGTTGACAATGAAAGTATGCCACTCAAAATATTATTTATCTATGTTTCAAAACTCGAGCTCTGGCACCTCTGCAAATCCCTGCTTCCCTCTGTGAAGGGCCTATCTATTTACTTTTATGTTGAGTCATCACCCTCTTATTAGAAAGCACCAGTTGGAGAGCACCGCTGCCATTCGCATGCATTGCTATTAATTTACATTGAGTATGATTGTGACTGGATCTCTTTTACCATGAATTACAATGTCTAGTCAGTCCTTAATCTTCAGGGGTGCTCTGCATTTTGGTTTTGCGGTCTCAGAAAGGGCTAGCTAGATACCATCTTGTTATATCATGTTATGATTGTTTTGAGAAAGTGTTGTCATCCGAGATTTATTATTATTGCTCGCTAGTTGATTATGCCATTTATATGAGTAAACATGGGACATAAATG
This sequence comes from Triticum urartu, assembly GCF_003073215.2. Lineage (NCBI taxonomy): Eukaryota > Viridiplantae > Streptophyta > Magnoliopsida > Poales > Poaceae > Triticum > Triticum urartu. The sequence continues at coordinate 120,318,390 of NC_053024.1, forward strand.
TTATTGTGAATATGGTTAGTTCATAATCTTTGCTGAAAGCTTGAATGCTGGCTTTACATATTTGCAACAACAAGATCAAACAGAGCTTGTAAAAGTTTTTCTTTATCACTTTCAGTTTGTCAACTGAATTGCTTGAGGACAAGAAAAGGTTTAAGCTTGGGGGAGTTGATACGTCTCCAACGTATCTACTTTTCCCAACACTTTTGCCCTTGTTTTGGACTCTAACTTGCATGATTTGAATGGAACTAACCCGGACTGACGTTGTTTTCAGCAGAACTGCCATGGTGTTATTTTTGTGCAGAAATAAAAGTTCTCGGAATGACCTGAAAATCCACGGAGACACGTTTTAGAATTAATGAAAAATACTGGCGAAAGAATGAGCATCAGGGGCCCCACACCCTGTCCGCGAGGGTGCAGGGCGCCCCCCTCCCCCTGGGGCGCGCCCCCTGCCTCGTGGGCCCCCTGGGACTCCACCGACCTCAGACCCAACTCCATATATTCACTTTCGGGGAGAAAAAAAATCATAGAGAAGGATTCATCGCGTTTTACGATACGGAGCCGCCGCCAAGCCCTAATCTTCCTCGGGAGGGCTGATCTGGAGTTCGTTCAGGGATCCGGAGAGGGGAATCTGTCACCATCGTCATCATCAACCATCCTCCATCATCAATTTCATGATGCTCACCGCCGTGTGTGAGTAATCTCATCATAGGCTTGCTGGACGATGATGGGTTGGGTGAGATTTACCATGTAATCGAGTTTGTTTTGTTAGGGTTTGATCCCTAGTATCCATTATGTTCTAAGATTGATGTTGCTATGACTTTGCTATGCTTAATGCTTGTCACTAGGGCCCGAGTGCCATGATTTTAGATCTGAACCTATTATGTTTTCATGAATATATGTGAGTTCTTGATCCTATCTTGCAAGTCAAGTCACCTACTATGTGTTATGATCCGGCAACCCCGATGTGACAAAAATTGGGACCACTCCCGGTGATGATCGTAGTTTGAGGAGTTCATGTATTCACTAAGTGTTAATGCTTTGGTCCAGTACTCTATTAAAAGGAGGCCTTAATATCCCTTAGTTTCCAATAGGACCCCGCTGCCACGGGAGGGTAGGACAAAAGATGTCATGCAAGTTCTTTTCCATAAGCACGTATGACTATATTCGGAATACATGCCTACTTTACATTGATGAACTGGAGCTAGTTCTGTGTCACCCTATGTTATAACTGTTGCATGAGGAATCGCATCCGACATAATTATGCATCCTTGATCCATTGCCTACGAGCTTTTCACATATTGATCTTTGCTTAGTTACTTTTCTGGTGCCATTGTTACGATTGCTACAAAAACTACTACTGTTACTTTTGCCTCCGTTACCGTTACTTCCATACTACTTTGCTACTAAATACTTTGCTGCAGATATTAAGTCTTTCAAGTGTGGTTAAATTGACAACTCAACTTCTAATACTTGAGAATATTCTTTGGCTCCCCTTGTGTCGAATCAATAAATTTGGGTTGAATACTCTACCCTCAAAAACTGTTGCGATCCCCTATACTTGTGGGTTATCAGCGGCGCATACCACGGGAGGTCGACGCGCAGTGACGTCGGAGAGGGCCGCGGCGCTACGGCCCGAAGGGGCGACGTAGCGGCGGCGGGGACCACGGGCCGCGGCGCCACGGCCCGAAGGGGCGGTGCAGCGGCGGAGCGCGTGTCGATGCAACCGCGAGGACGGCCTCGTGGCGGCGGCTGGGACCGCGTATCGCGGCACTACGGCTGTAGGGGTGACGCAGCAGTGACACACGAGTCGATGCAGCCGCAAGGAGAATTGCGGTGCGGTGGCACTACGGCCCGATGGGGCGACGCAGCACCAGCCCGTTGCTCGATCGGTGGAGAGGCGTGCGGTACTCGGGACGATCTTCGCGGAACTGTGGAGGCGCACGTAACCGACGGGCCAGGTCTGTCGCGCGGCGTAGGTGAGGCGGATCACGGTGGTGAGCGGGTGATTAAGCCGATCGCGCGCAAGGTCGGGGACGCCGCTCGATGGAGGTGGGGTGGCGGCGGAGTCCGAAATGAAGCCGGCGGTGGCGGACGTCGTGTGAAGTCATGCGGACGAGCGCGTCAACACAGGCACCCGGGTTTCCCAGTCAGCGTTGTAACGAGGCAGTGAGTTGTGAGCGACCAATAGGGCGAATTCGAGCTCGGTACCCGGGGATCCTCTAGAGTCGACCTGCAGGCATGCAAGCTTGGCGCAGCCGTCCCGACGTAGCCGTGGACGAGACCGGTGAGGTAGACCGTCGGGTGATGTCTACTACACAACCTTCTTCTTGTAGACATGTTGGGCCTCCAAGTGCAGAGGTTTGTAGGACAGTAACAAATTTCCCTCAAGTGGATGACCTAAGATTTATAAATCCGTAGGAGGTGTAGGATGAAGATGGTCTCTCTCAAGCAACCATGCAACCAAATAACAAAGAGTCTCTTGTGTCCCCAACACTCCCAATAACAAAGAGATGGTGATACAAGTAGTATATGGATGGTAGATAAAGGTTTTTGTAATCTGAAAATATAAAAACAACAAGGTAACTAATGATAAAAGTGAGCACAAACGGTATTGCAATGCGTTGAAACAAGGCCTAGGGTTCATACTTTCACTAGTGCAAGTTCTCTCAACAATAATAACATAATTGGATCATATAACTATCCCTCAACATGCAACAAAGAGTCACTCCAAAGCCACTAATAGCGGAGAACAAACGAAGAGATTATTCTAGGGTACGAAACCACCTCAAAGTTATCCTTTCTAATCGATCTACTCAAGAGTCCGTAGTAAAATAACATGAAGCTATTCTTTCCGTTCGATCTATCATAGAGTTAGTACTAGAATAACACCTTAAGACACAAATCAACCAAAACCCTAATGTCACCTAGATACTCCAATGTCACCTCAAGTATCCGTGGGTTTGATTATACGATATGCATCACACAATCTCAGATTCATCTATTCAACCAACACAAAGAACTTCAAAGAGTGCCCCAAAGTTTCTACCGGAGAGTCAAGACAAAAACGTGTGCCAACCCCTATGCATAGATTCCCAAGGTCACGGAACCTGCAAGTTGATCACCAAAACATATATCAAGTGGATCAATAGAATACCCCATTGTCACCATGGGTATCCCACTCAAGACATACATCAAGTGTTCTCAAATCCTTAAAGACTTAACTTCAAAGGGAAAACTCAATCCATTACAAGAGAGTAGAGGGGGAGAAACATCATAAGATCCAACAATAATAGCAAAGCTCGCGATACATCAAGATCGTACCACCTCAAGAACACGAGAGAGAGAGAGATCAAATACATAGCTACTGGTACATACCCTCAGCCCCGAGGGAGAACTACTCCCTCCTCGTCATGAAGAGCACCGGGATGATGAAGATGGCCACCGGAGAGGGATTCCCCCTCCGGCAGGGTGCCAGAACGGGTCTAGATTGGTTTTCGGTGGCTACAAAGGCTTCTGGCGGCGGAACTCCCGATCTATTGTGCTCCTCAATGGTTTTAGGGTATATTGGTATATATAGGAGGAAGAAATGCGTCAGGGGGGCCACGAGGGGCCCACGAGGGTGGAGGGCGCGCCCAGGGGGTGGGCGCGCCCCCCTGCCTCGTGCCTTCCTCGTTGCTTCCCTTACGTACACCCCAAGTGTTCTGGATTGCTTCCGTTCCAAAAATAAGTTCCGTGAAGTTTCAGGTCAATTGGACTCCGTTTGATTTTCCTTTTGTGTGATACTCTAAAACAAGGAAAAAACAAAAACTGGCAATGGGCTCTAGGTTAATAGGTTAGTCCCAAAAATCATATAAAATAGCATATTAATGCATATAAAACATCCAAGGTTGATAATATAATATCATGGAACAATCAAAAATTATAGATACGTTGGAGACGTATCAACATCCCCAAGCTTAATTCCTGCTCGTCCTCGAGAAGGTAAATGATAAAAACAGAATTTTTGATGTGGAATGCTACCTAACATATTTATCCATGTAGTTCTCTTTATTGTGGCAAGAATATTCATATCCATAAGATTCAAGACAAAAGTTTAATATTGACATAAAAATAATAATAATTCAAGCATACTAACAAAGCAATCATGTCTTCTCAAAATAACATGGCCAAAGAAAGTTATCCCTACAAAATCATATAGTCTGGCTATGCTCCATCTTCACCACATAACGTATTTAAATCATGCACAACCCCGATGACAATCCAAGCAATTGTTTCATACTTTGGATGTTCTCAAACTTTTCCAATCTTCACGCAATATATGAGCGTGAGCCATGGATATAACACTATAGGTGGAATAGAATGGTGGTTGTGGAGAAGACAAAAAGGAGAAGATAGTCTCACATCAACTAGGCGTATCAACGGGCCATGGAGATGACCATTAATAGATATCAATGTGAATGAGTAGGGATTGCCATGCAACGGATGCACTAGAGCTATAAGTGTATGAAAGCTCAACAAAAGAAACTAGTGGGTGTGCATCCAACTTGCTTGCTCACGAAGACCTAGGGCATTTTGAGGAAGCCCATCATTGGAATATACAAGCCAAGTTCTATAATGAAAGATTCCCACTAGTATATGAAAGTGACAACATAGGAGACTCTCTATCATGAAGATCATGGTGCTACTTTGAAGCACAAGTGTGGTAAAAGGATAGTTGCATTGCCCCTTCTCTCTTTTTCTCTCATTTTTTATTTGGGCTTCTCTTTTTATGGCCTATTTTCTCTTCTTTTTTTATTTGGGCTTCTTTGGCCTCTTTTATTTATTTATTTTCGTCCGGAGTCTCATCCCGACTTGTGGGGGAATCATAGTCTCCATCATCCTTTCCTCACCGGGACAATGCTCTAATAATGATGATCATCACACTTTTATTTACTTACAACTCAATAATTACAACTCACTACTTAGAACAAGATATGACTATATATGAATGCCTCCGGCGGTACCGGGATGTGCAATGACTCATGAGTGACATGTATGGAAGAATTATGAACGATGGCTTCGCCACAAATACGATGTCAACTACACGATCATGCACATCAATATGACAATGATGGAGCGTGTCATAATAAACGGAACGGTGGAGAGTTGCATGGCAATATATCTCGATATGGCTATGGAAATGCCATAATAGGTAGGTATGGTGGCTGTTTTGAGGCAGGTATACGGTGGGTTTATGGTACAGGCGAAAGTTTCACGGTACTAGAGAGGCTAGCAATGGTGGAAGGGTGAGAGTGCGTATAATCCATGGGCTCAACATTAGTAATGAAGAACTCGCATACTTATTGCAAAAATCTATTAGTTATTGAAACAGAGTATTACGCGCATGCTCCTAGGGGGATAGATTGGTAGGAAAAGACCACCGCTCGTCCCCGAGCGCCACTCATAAGGAAGACAATTAATAAATAAATCATGCTCTGACTTCATCACATAACGGCTCACCATACGTGCATGCTACGGGAATCACAAACTTTAACACAAGTATTTCTCAAATTCACAACTACTCAACTAGCATGACTCTAATATCACCATCTTCATATCTCAAAACAATCATAAGGAATCAAACTTCTCATAATATTCAATGCACTTTATATGAAAGTTTTTATTATATCCCTCTTGGATGCCCATCATATTAGGACTAAATTCATAACCAAAGCAAATTATCATGCTGTTCTAAAAGACTCTCAAAATAATATAAGTGAAGCTTGAGAGTTCATCTATTTCTTCAAAATAAAACCACCACCGTGCTCTAAAAAGATATAAGTGAGGCACTAGAGCAAATGACAAACTACTCCGAAAGATATAAGTGAAGATCAATGAGTAGTCAAATAATTATGCAAATATGTGAAGACTCTCTAACATTTAATAATTTCAGATCTTGGAATTTTATTCAAACATCAAGCAAAACAAAAGAAAATAAAATGACGCTCCAAGCAAAACACAAATCATGTGGCGAATAAAAATATAGCTCCAAGTAAAGTTACCGATGAACGAAGACGAAAGAGGGGATGGATTCCGGGGCATCCCCAAGATTAGGCTCTTGGTTGTCCTTGAATATTACATTGGGGTGCCTTGGGCATCCCCAAGATTAGGCTCTTGCCACTCCTTATTCCATAGTCCATCGGATCTTTACCCAAAACTTGAAAACTTCACAACACAAAACTTAACAGAAAACTCGTAAGCTCCGTTTGCGAAAGAAAACAAAACACCACTTCAAGTTACTGTAATGAACTCATTATTTATTTATATTGGTGTTAAACCTACTGTATTCCAACTTCTCTATGGTTTATAAACTCTTTTACTAGCCATAGATTCATCAAAATAAGTAAACAACACATGAAAAACAGAATCTGTCAAAAACAGAACAGTCTGTAGTAATCTGTAACTAATGCAAACTTATGGAACCTCAAAAATTCTAAAATAAATTGCTGGACGTGAGGAATTTATCTATTAATCATCTGCAAAAAGAATTAACTAAATATCACTCTCCAATAAAAAATGGCAGCAATTCTCTTGAGCGCTAAAGTTTTTGTTTTTTTACAGCAAGATCAACAAGACTTTCCCCAAGTCTTCCCAATGGTTCTACTTGGCACAAACACTAATTAAAACATAAAAACTCAATCATAACAGAGGCTAGATAAATTATTTATTACTAAGCATGAGCAAAAAGCAAGGAACAAAAATAAAGTTGGGTTGCCTCCCAACAAGCGCTATCGTTTAACGCCCCTAGCTAGGCATGATGATTTCAATGATGCTCACATAAAGGATAAGAACATAAAGAGAGCATCATGAAGAATATGACTAGCACATTTAAGCCTAACCCACTTCCTATGCATAGGGATTTTGTGATCAAACAACTTGTGGGAACAAGAATCAACTTGCATAGGAAGGTAAAACAAGGATAACTTCAAGGTTTTCGACACATAGGAGGAAACTTGATATTATTGCAACTCCTACAAGCATATATTCCTCCCTCATAATAATTTTCAGTAGCATCATGAATGAATTCAACAATATAAATATCACATAAAGTATTATTTTCATGATCTACAAGCATAGAAATTTTATTACTCTCCACACAAGTAAAATTCTTCTCATGAATAATAGTGGGAGCAAACTCAACAAAATAATTATCACGTGAGGCATAATAAAATTGAAAACTAAAATCATGATGACATGTTTCATGGATATCATTATTCTTTATAGCATACAAGTCATCACATAATCATCATATATAGCAAATTTGTTCTCATAATCAATTGGAACCTCTTCCGAAATAGTGGATTCATCACAAAATAAAGTCATGACCTCTCCAAATCCACTTTCATCAATATAATCATCATAAATAGGAGGCATGATTTCATCATAATAAATTTGCTCATCAAAACTTGGGGGACAAAAAATATCATCTTCATAAAACGTAGCATCCCCAAGCTTGTGGTTTTGCATATCATTAGCATCATGGAAATTCAAAGAATTCATACTAACAACATTGCAATCATTCTCATCATACAAGGATTTAGTGCCAAACATTCTAATGCATTCTTCTTCTAACACTTTGGCACAATTTTCCTTTCCATCATACTCACGAGAGATATTAAAAATATGAAGCGTATGAGGCAAACTCAATTCCATATTTTTTTGTAGTTTTCTTTTATAAACTAAACTAGTGCTAAAACAAGAAACAAAAAGATTTGATTGCAAGATATAAAGATATACCTTCAAGCGCTAACCTCCCCGACAACGGCGCCAGAAAAGAGCTTGATGTCTACTACACAACCTTCTTCTTGTAGACGTTGTTGGGCCTCCAAGTGCAGAGGTTTGTAGGACAGTAGCAAATTTCCCTCAAGTGGATGACCTAAGGTTTATCAATCCGTAGGAGGCGTAGGATGAAGATGGTCTCTCTCAAGCAACCCTGCAACCAAATAACAAAGAGTCTTTTGTGTCCCCAACACACCCAATACAATGGTAAATTGTATAGGTGCACTAGTTCGGCGAAGAGATGGTGATACAAGTGGTATATGGATGGTAGATAAAGGTTTTTGTAATCTAAAAATATAAAAACAGCAAGGTAACAAATGATAAAAGTGAGCACAAAGGGTATTGCAATGCGTTGAAACAAGGCCTAGGGTTCATACTTTCACTAGTGCAAGTTCTCTCAACAATAATAACATAATTGGATCATATAACTATCCCTCAACATGCAACAAAGAGTCCCTCCAAAGCCACTAATAGCGGAGAACAAACGAAGAGATTATTGTAGGGTACGAAACCACCTCAAAGTTATCATTTCTGATCGATCTATTCAAGAGTCTGTAGTAAAATAACATGAAGCTATTCTTTCCATTCGATCTATCATAGAGTTCATACTTGAATAACACCTTAAGCCAGAACTCAACCAAAACCCTAATGTCACCTAGATACTCCAATGTCACCTCAAGTATCCGTGGGTATGATTATACGATATGCATCACACAATCTCAGGTTCATCTATTCAACCAACACAACGAACTTCAATGAGTGCCCCAAAGTTTCTACCGGAGAGTCAAGACAAAAACATGTGCCAACCCCTATGCATAGATTCCCAAGGTCACGGAACCCGCAAGTTGATCACCAAAAGATACATCAAGTGGATCAATAGAATACCCCATTGTCACCACGGGTATCCCACGCAAGACATACATCAAGTGTTCTCAAATCCTTAAAGACTCAATCCGATAAGATAACTTCAAAGGGAAAAATCAATCCATTACAAGAGAGTAGAGGGGGAGAAACATCATAAGATCCAACTATAATAGCAAAGCTCACGATACATCAAGATCGTACCACCTCAAGAACACGAGAGAGAGAGAGAGATCAAACACATAGATACTGGTACATACCCTCAACCCCATGGGAGAACTACTCCCTCCTTGTCATGGAGAGCACCAGGATGATGAAGATGGCCACTAGAGAGGGATTCCCCCTTCGGCAGGGTGCCGGAATGGGTCTAGATTGGTTTTCAGTGGCTACAGAGGCTTCTGGCGGCGGAACTCCCGATCTATTGTGCTCCTCGATGGTTTTAGGGTATACTGGTATATATAGGAGGAAGAAATACGTCAGGGGGGCCACGAGGGGCCCACGAGGGTGGAGGGCGCGCCCAGGGGGGGTGGGCGCGCCCCCTGCCTCGTGCCTTCCTCATTGCTTCCCTTACGTACACCCAAGTCTTCTGGATTGCTTCCGTTCCAAAAATAAGTTCCGTGAAGTTTCAGGTCAATTGGACTCCGTTTGATTTTCCTTTTCTGCGATACTCTAAAACAAGGAAAAAACAGAAACTGGCACTGGGCTCTAGGTTAATAGGTTAGTCCCAAAAATCATATAAAATAGCATATTAATGCATATAAAACATCCAAGGTTGATAATATAATAGCATGGAACAATCAAAAATTATAGATATGTTGGAGACGTATCATCGGGCCGCCGTGCAGACGCGGCGAAGGCGGGTGATACGTCTGTAACGTATCTATAATTTTTGATTGTTCCATGCTATTATATTATCTGTTTTGGATGTTTAATGGGCTTTAATATGCACTTTTATATTATTTTTGGGACTAACCTATTAACCGGAGGCCTAGTGCCAGTTTCTGTTTTTGCCTATTTTAGTGTTTTGAAGAAAAGGAATATCAAACGGAACAAAACCTTCGCGAGGATCTTTCTTGGAACAAACGCAAATCAGGAGACTTGGAGTAGAAGTCTAGAACTCCGTGAAGCTTCCATGAGGCAGGAGGGCGCGCCCAAGGGGGGTAGGCGCGCCCCCACCCTTGTGGGCCCCATAGAGCTCCACCAATGTACTTCTTTCTATAGGAGATATGCCCTAGAGGCAATAATAAATGATATTATTTATCTCCAAGTTCATAATTATGTTTATGTTCCATGCTATAACTGCTATGGTTCTCGAGTCTGCAATAACACGAGGCGCGGAGGAAGACTCATATGCACGTGTGGAATAATAAACGGTAAGAAGTATTCTTAGTCTGGCCTCTAAGACTAGCTCAAGTGTTGCATGATGGTTCTGTTTTCCTGATCATGGGCATGTCTATGCCAACAACTTTGAGGGCACAATGTTAAGAGAACATTTGTGTTGCATCGACCCGGATTGATGTTATGCTATGAGATTCATTCATCACAAGTTAATGGTACATAACACAGAGATGGTTAACGTTTGCATGATTCCTTAGACCATGAGAGTATCGAGTTTCTTCATGCTTGCTTCATGAACTTTGGAGTTTGTTAAACATCATTCGTAAATGGGTGGCTATTACAGCGGCTTATGGGTTCATGGAAAAGTATGTCAAGTAACTTGATAGCTCAAGATTGGGATTTTCTCCTCCGACGATGGAGAGATATCTCTGGGCCCTCTCAGTGTTACGGTATCCATCATCGTCTAGCCAGACACTTTGTGATTCGATCACGGGGATGCCGGAATACGGGAACGAGAAAACAAAACAATACCGATAACGAGTTAACTAGCATAGTGGACAAGCTATTGATCCACGGGGATGCCAACATGTCTCACCTCGGGTATTTGTAACATATCATGATGCAACAGGAATAACACACGACAACTAGAGGTTCACTCGAATATTCATTCGTGTGGGTGTAGGGGTCAATATGGGTGTCCACGACTCTGATGTTGATCATTGATCGAAAAGTGTTCCGGTCATGTCTATGCTTCACCGAACCTATAGGGTCACACGCTTAAGGGTCATCTATCTGCTGAATACTAGACAGGGAGTCCGAGAGAAATTTGCCGAAAAAGTTTCAGAGACAATGGAAGAGTTTCGGAGAGAGAATAGCGAAATAGTTTCGTCAAACCGAAAAGTTGTTTCGGGATATACCATAGTCAAATTGGTTTCGGGACATGCCTGATAATTCTTGGAGGGTGCCAGAATTATTCTAGAAACTTCTGGGAATTTTTCGGGATAAAAACCGAAAATGTTTCGGAGCTGCCGGTACCGCTTTGGTTGTTTTTCGTAGATGAAATTCACTAATCTGAAATTGTTTCAGAACGAATCCAAAATCATTTTAGTGGGTACTGGAATTATTCTAAGACCCACAGAAATATTTTCGGATTTAATGGATGCAAAAAATTGTCTTCATGAATAGTGAAAACACACTCTTGTTTGCTTTTCGCAGATGAAAATCACTAAACCAAAATTGTTTCGGGACGCGTTGAAAATTATTTTAGTGGGTACTAGAAATGTTCTGAGCCCACATAAATATTTTCAGTTCGAACAGACGCTGAAAAATGTCGTCATGAATAGTGAAAGTGCTTTTTGCTTGGCTTCTTGGAGAAGCCACCTTAAGGGCCTTTTGGTATTATCCCCTTGGCTTCTTGGAGAAGCCACCCTTGGGCTTGGCCTATAAATAGGGGTGGAGGGGGCTGCCTAAAGAGACACTCTTTCTCACATACAAGTGCCATTGCAATGATCTGACTTCTCTCCCCTCCCCGCGAAATAGTTTCGTAGAGCCGAAATGCTGTCTGGGTTCCGGTGGGAACTAGTTCTGGAGGGTGAAGCCCTGCTGGATAGATGACACCGTATATGTGCAATGATGACCCACAAGTATAGGGGATCTATCGTAGTCCTTTCGACAAGTAAGAGTGTCAAACCAAACGAGGAGCAGAAGGAAATGATAAGCGGTTTTCAACAAGGTATTCTCTGCAAGCACTGAAATTATAGGTAATAGATAGTTTTGTGATAAGATAATTTGTAAGAAGTAACAAAAGTAAATAAAGTGCAGCAAGGTGGCCCAATCCTTTTTGTAGCAAAGGACAAGCCTGGACAAACTCTTATATAGAAGAAAGTGCTCCCGAGGACACATGGGAATTATCCTCAAGCTAGTTTTCATCACGTTCCTATGATTCACATTCGGTACTTTGATAATTTGATATGTGGGTGGACCGGTGCTTGGGTGCTGCCCTTACTTGGACAAACATCCCATTTATGATTAACCTCTATTGCAAGCATCCGCAACTACAACAAAAGTATTAAGGTAAACCTAAGCATAGCATGAAACATATGGATCCAAATCAGCCCCTTATGAAGCAACGCATAACCTAGGGTTTAAGCTTCTGTCACTCTAGCAACCCATCATCTACTTATTACATCCCAATGCCTTCCTCTAGGCCCAAATAATGGTGAAGTGTCATGTAGTCGACGTTCACATAACACCACTAGAGGAGAGACAACATACATCTCATCAAAATATCGAACGAATACCAAATTCACATGACTACTAATAGCAAGACTTCTCCCATGTCCTCTGGAACAAAAGTAACTACTCACAAAGCATATTCATGTTCATAATCAGAGGGGTATTAATGTGCATATAGGATCTGAACATATGATCTTCCACCAAGTAAACCAACTAGCATCAACTACAAGGAGTAATCAACACTACTAGCAATCCACAGGTACCAATCTCAGACTTAGAGACAAGAATTGGATACAAGAGATGAAATAGGGTTTGAGAGGAGATGGTGCTGGTGAAGATGTTGATGGAGATTGACCCCCTACCGATGAGAGGATCGTTGGTGATGTCGATGGCGACGATTTCCCCCTCCCGGAGGGAAGTGTCCCCGGCAGAACAGCTCCACCGGAGCCCTAGATTGGTTCCGCCAAGGTTCTGCCTCGTGGCGGCAGAGTCTCTTCCCGAAAGCTTGCTTATGATTTTGTCCTCAGTGAAAGACTCCATATAGTGGAAGATGGGCATCGGAGGGCCACCAATGGCCCCATGAGGCAAGGGGCGCGCCCAGGGGGGTAGGGCGCGCCGCCCACCCTCGTGGCTGCTGAGTGGCCCCCTCTGGTACTTCTTGGGCTCAGTATTTTTTATATATTCTGAAAATAACTTCTGTGAAGTTTCAGGACTTTTGGAGCTGTGCAGAATAGGTCTCTAATATTTGCTCCTTTTCCAGCCCAGAATCCTAGCTGTCGGCATTCTCCCTCTTTATGTAAACCTTGTAAAATAAGAGAGAATAGGCATAAGTATTGTGACATAATGTGTAATAACAGCCCATAATGCAATAAATATTGATATAAAAGCATGATGCAAAATGGACGTATCAACTCCCCCAAGCTTAGACCTCTCTTGTCCTCAAGCGAAAGCCGAAATCTAAAAATATGTCCACATGTTTAGAGATAGAGGTGTCGACAAAAATAAAATACGGACATGAGGGCATCATGATCATTCTTAGAATAGCAACTTATATAATTATTGTCACACGATCTCTTATGCTAGAGTAATAATTCAATCACAATTTCAAGTATGAATCATAAACTTCATTGAAAACTAACAAACTATAATCTCGGTCATTGGAGCAATTGCAATTTATCATAACATAGGAAAGAGTCAATATAAGAGCTTTTCAACAAGTCCACATACTCAACTATCATATAATCTTTCACAATTGCTAACATTCACGCAATACTTATGGGTATGGAGTTTTAATCGGACACAGAGAAAGATAGGGGCTTATAGTTTTGCCTCCCAACGTTTTACCTCAAGGGTAATGTCAACAATAATAGTTCATGAAAAATCACATCCAATTAGCCATATATACCAGGATCCTTCCAACATATTGTGCTTGCCAAAAGATAAAATGTAAAAAAGGTGAAGATCACCATGAATCTTATGTAAGGTAGGAGATAAAAGTAAAAGATAGGCCCTTCGTAGAGGGAAGAAGAGGTTGTCATGCGCTTTTATGGTTGGATGCGCAAAATCTTAATGCGAAAGAACGTCACTTTATATTGCCACTTGTGATATGGACCTTTATTATGCAGTCCGTCGCTTTTATTTCTTCCACATCACAAGATCGTATAAAGCTTATTTTCTCCCACACTAATAAGTCATACATATTTAGAGAGCAATTTTTATTGCTTGCACCGATGACAACTTACTTGAAGGATCTTACTCAATCCATAGGTAGATATGGTGGACTCTCATGGCAAAACTGGGTTTAATGGTATTTGGAAGCACAAGTAGTATCTCTATTTGGTGCAAAGAGTTTAGCTAGCATGAGGGGGAAAGGCAAGCTCAACCATGTTGGATGATCCATGGCAATATAATTTATCTTAGATGTAAGAAAACATAACCCATTACGTTGTCTTCCTTGTCCAACGTCAAATCTTTAGCATATCATATTTTTGTGAGTGCTCACAATCATAAAAGATGTCCAAGATAGTATATTTATATGTGAATACCTCTCTTTCTTTATTACTTCCTATTAATTGCAACGATGACGAAAACTATGTTTGTCAACTCTCAACAACTTTTATTCATAATACTCTTTATATGTGAGCTCATTACTCTCCATAAGATCCTTATGATATCTTTTTATTTCTTTCTCTTTTTATTTTATTCCCTCAAGATCATAGCAAAATCATCAAGCCCTTGACTCAACACTAATCTTTATTATATAGCTCACGGACTCGATTACATAGAGGGATCATAAAGCAAAACTCAAAACTAGATCATACTCAAGCTTTATTATACTAGATCAAGATATTACTAAAAGGATCGAACTAAGAAAAATGATAAAGATAGAGATGTGATGGTGATACAATACCGGGGCACCTCCCCCAAGCTTGGCAGTTAGCAAGGGGAGTGTTGTAGCAACCAGACCTCAAATAGTCTGATCTCTCTGTATAAGTGTCATCCCTGGATCGGTAATGCTGACACACACAGTACTTGAAGGATTTATAACAGAGTGGCAATCACACACTTATTACATCGATTGTCTCAAAAGAGAACTTATTACAATAAATATGGCTTAAGGCCATCTAATACGATAACAGCGGAAGGCTTGGAAGATAAAGTGAGTCCATCAACTCCAACGGCATCACTGAGTGAAAGACCACGACCTAAGGCTCCTTACTTGTCGTCTGAAAAGTCTGCAACATGATATATTGTAGCCCGAAAACGGGTCAGCACATAGAATATGCTGGCAAAGTAACACAAGAGAGTAATGCATAGAGTAAAGCTATCACTACATGCATATATGGCCGGTGGAGGCTGTATGGTTAATATGTTTTGCGAAAAGCAAAATTTTCCCTACTGCAAAGGAATAAATTTTATTTAACTATCATGGTAGTTGTTAAACATTGAGAAGTTTCACCCAACTCAATCCCAATTAAAAGTAATCATCATTAAACCCAATCAAATTATATTAAGAGTTATGAGATCCACATGATAATCCAAGAACTAGATACTCAAGATGTCCATAACCGGGGACACGACTAACCATGATTAGTTTGTACACTCTGCAGAGGTTTGTGCACTTTTCCCCACAAGACTCGATCTCCTCCATTGGTGTTCTCGCACTACATGGTGTTTGAGAAACGGATGACCGAGACACAGTCTTTCCAAAGAGGTCCCCTTAACCGATAGATAGGCTGGTACACCTACAATCCCCTACATCTGCTAGCCCATCATGGAAAGGTTTCCCATAACTTACTCAACTATGCCAGAGCCCGTAATGACATGTGGCTGCACACGGAAGTTTCCAGTATGAATAATCTTATGATCCCTTTGATCGTGGGTGGCGGTCCATAGGAGAATCACACGGTACCCTGGGATTTCCAAAAAAATATAGGCAATCACTGGATTCCCCAGGTGCCTCAATCCACCCAGATGTGTATTAAAGTTGCCACCTTAAGTTACCCATTAAATATCAACTCACATCTGTCATGGATACTCTCAAACCCAATCCACGTCTACAAGCATAGCATAGCAATATAAGCAACCTAGAAGTAACTCCCAGGGTTTGATAATAAATAGGTGAATAGGTACTACCTCATCTACTTCCCAAACCCACAATTTAATTCAGATCCTAACCATGCAATGTTTGAGGGTTGATCTAATGCAATGAAAACTGGGTAGTAAGAGGTATGATCAAAGTGTTACTTGCCTTGATGATGATCCGTGAAACCTAGAGACTCGATGTAGCACGCTTCGCGCTCCGGGTAGTCTATCGGAATTAAACAAGCATACAATAAGCAATAAAGAAAAGCACGGGTAAAACACAAATAAGAAATATAACCAGAAAGTTCAACTTAAGAACTCCGGTTGGCAAAAAGAATCAAATCAAACGAAACAACAAAACTCAAACGGCGAGAGAAACAAGCTTTGTTTACTAATCTGGACCTAGGTCAAATTTTACAGTAGCAAAAACTTGTTTAAGTTGCTTAAACGGAAAGAGGGTTTTGAGACGAAACTCTAGGCGCTTGAATCGCCTGATTCCGATAAACGAGCGAAAAGTTATACTAGAACGAAAATCGGATCAGGAATCGCGATCGAAAATAATCGCGGAAAATCCGAGAAAAAGAAAAACCGACAAACAGGCTAACGAACGAACGTTCGCTGTCTGCCGCTAAACGGTGAAAACCGTTCGTAAAACCGAATGTAAAAACGGGCGTTCGCTAAATAACTAAACCGAACCGAATATAAAAAGACGGATCTAGGGTTTACGAAATAAAACCGATCGGTTTTTTTAGAAAACCGGCGGCTACCTCGAACTCCGGCGGGGTCCGGCGGCGGCGGCGGGCTCCGGTGCGGCAGCGGCGAGGCGGCGGGGCGGCGGGCAGTGCGGCGGGCGGTGCGGCGGCGCGGGCGGCGGGGCGATGCGGCGTCGCGGCGGCAAGGCGGCGGTGCGGCGGCTCGCAGCGGCAGGGCGAGGCGGCGGCTGCGGCTCACGGTGGCGGGGCTAGGGTTTCGGGTGGGCTGGGCGGCTCGGGGGTCTCGGGATTTAAAGGTTGGCCCGATAGAGTCCTGGCCGAAAATGGCCCTAAGTCGGTTGACTTTTTTTTCATTAATTTCGACGCGTAGAAAAAGAAAGAAAAGAAATACTAAACAGACTCCAAAAATTCCGAAATAAATTTTCGCCGTCCTCCAAAAATAAGCCGGACAAGTTGAACATTTATTTGGGCCTAAAATGCAATTTTGAAAAACGCACTTTTTTTCCTAATTCAAATAAAATAGCGATAAGACTCCGAATAAAAATCTTATTTGATTTTAATATTAAATCTCTGATATTTGTTTACTTTTAGGAAGTCATTTTATCCTCTCTCTTTTATTTTTTTATAAAAGAAATATTTCAGAGAAAAATAATTAAAACCAAATGATCCTCTTTTCATAATCCGAGAAAAACCCAATATGAAAATAGCGAAATCCCCAACTCTCTTCGTAGGTCCTTGAGTTGCATGGAATTTCTAGGATCAACCAAAATGCAATAAAATATGATATGCAATGATGTTCTAATGTATAACATTCCAAGTTGAAAATTTGGGATGTTACATGTGCCCATACCCATGTGATTATGTCTCCTTTTTCGGGGATGGTGATGTGATATTCTTGGCGATGATGCCCCTCAGGATACGATTCTCCTCCTTGAGCTTATTGACTTGCTGCTTGAGGTCCATTATTTACTTTCGAAGCTTTCCTGTAACAGCCAAAGCTCCTTGCACCCAAGGGTGTTGCATAGCTGCGGGAGAACAAGTGACACTCTTTTTCATATTTTCATAAGAAAGAAATCTAACATTGGAAGGGACAACCGAGTTTGGGATAGCCGAGCTCTGTAGTTCCCCCATTGTGAATCCAGCTTGGAAGAGAGAAGTGACTTCTTGATCCTCCTCCATGGCATCTATCCTCTTCAAATCAGCCTCCATCTCTTCCTCCGTTGCTGGCCCAAAGTGGTCAGCATTGCTGTTTGTCATTGATCTCGATGCCGGATGAGACACTTGGCTCTCCCCGACTGACTCTTGCGAAGACATCTTGCTCTAATCTGCAGCAACAACAACTCGAAACACAAACAGAGGATAATTGCGTGATACGGGAGTCAAAACCTTCGGGAGATTATATAATGAATTTTTACCGACCAAAATACGTAACGTGCAAGAAAACGGAGTCCGGAGAGCGCACGAGGTGCCCATGAGGTAGGGGGCGCACCCAGGGGGTAGGGCGCGCCCTCCACCCTCGTGGAGCCCTCGTGTCCTTCCCGGAATGCTTCTTATTTTTCTATTTTTCTAAATATTCCAAAATAGAGAAAAAATGCCATTAGAACCATTTTGGAGTCGGTTTACTTACCGTACCACGTACCTATTCCTTTTCGGAGTCTGAAATGTTCCGGAAAGTGTCCCTTATGTATTCCTCCGGGGTTACGGTTTGAATAACATTGGTTTCAACATTTATAGGATTACCTGAGATATAATGTTTGATTCTTTGACCGTTCACCACCTTCGGATTTGTGCCTTCGAAGTTGTTGATGTTTATGGCACTGGAGCGATAGACCTCGTCAATAACGTAAGGACCTTCCCATTTAGAGAGAAGCTTTCCTGCAAAAAATCTTAAAACGAGAGTTGTATAGCAATACATAATCACCTACATCAAACTCACGCTTTTGTATTCTTTTGTCATGCCATCTTTTAACTTTTCTTTAAACAATTTGGAATTCTCATAGGCTTGGGTTCTCCATTCATCAAGTGAGCTAATGTCAAATAACCTCTTCTCACCGACAAGTTTGAAATCATAATTGAGCTCTTTAATAGCCCAATAAGCCTTATGTTCTAGTTCGAGAGGTAAGTGACATGCTTTTCCATAAACCATTTTATACGGAGACATACCCATAGGATTTTTATATGCAGTTCTATTGGGCCATAATGCATCATCAAGTTTCTTGGACCAATTCTTTCTAGATCTATTAACAGTCTTTTGCAAAATTAATTTGAGTTCTCTATTACTCAATTCTACTTGACCGCTAGACTGTGGGTGATAAGGAGATGCAATTCTATGATTAACATCATACTTAGCAAGCTTTTTACGGTAAGCACCATGAATAAAATGTGAACCACCATCAGTCATTAAGCATCTAGGGACTCCAAACCTCAGAAAAATAACTTCTTTAGGCATCTTAATAGAGGTGTTATGATCAACACTACTAGTTGGAATAGCTTCTACCCACTTAGTAACGTAATCAACAACAACTAAAATATGTGTATATTCATTAGAGGCAGGAAACGGTCCCATATAATCAAAGCCCCAAACATCAAATGGTTCAATAACAAGTGAATAATTCATAGGCATTTCTTGATGTCTACTAATATTAGCAATTCTTTGACATTCATCACAAGATACAACAAACTTACGGGCATCCTTGAAGAGAGTAGGCCAATAAAAACCGTATTGCAATACCTTATGTGCACTTCTATCTCCAGCGTGGTGTCCTCCATAAACCGTATTGTAATACCTTATGTGTAGGATCTGTTCCTGTTCATGCTCAGGTACACAACGTCTAATAACACCATCTACTCCTTCTTTATAAAGGTGTGGGTCATCCCAGAACTAATGTCATAAATCATAGAAAAACTTTTTTCTTTTGCCGGTATGTGAAACTAGGTGGTATAAACTTAGCAACAATGTAATTAGCATAATCAGCATACCATGGAGCAGTGTGAGAAGCATTTATGACATTTAGTTGTTCATCAGGAAAGCTATCATCAATAGGTAGTGGGTCATCAAGAACATTTTCCAACCTAGACAAGTTATCTGCAACGAGGTTCTCAGCTCCCTTTCTATCAATAATATGCAAATCAAATTCTTGTAGCAAGAGAACCCATCTAATAAGTCTAGGTTTAGCATCTTTCTTTTCCATAAGATATTTAATAGCAGCATGATCCGTGTGAATAGTTACTTTACAATCAGCAATATAAGGTCTGAACTTATCACAAGCAAATACAACTGCTAAGAATTCTTTTTTGGTTGTAGCATAATTTCTCTGGGCATTGTCTAGAGTTTTACTAGCATATTGAATAACATTTGATTTCTTATCAACTCTTTGCCCTAGAACAGCACCCACAGCATAATCCCTAGCATCACACATAATTTCAAAAGGTAAATTCCAATCAGGTGGCTGAACAATAGGTGCAGAGATCAATGCTTTCTTAAGTATTTCAAATGCTTCTACACAATCATTATCAAAGACAAACGGTATATCTTTTTGTAATAGATTAGTCAGAGGCCGAGAAATTTTTGAGAAGTCCTTAATGAACCTCCTATAAAAACCGGCATGACCAAGGAAACTTCTTATACCTTTGATGTCCATGGGCCATGGCATCTTTTCAATAGCATCAACTTTAGCTTTATCAACTTCAATGCCCCTTTCAGAAATTTTATGCCCCAAGACAATACCTTCATTAACCATAAAGTGGCATTTCTCCTAATTCAAGACAAGGTTAGTTTCTTCACATCTCTGCAAAACTCGATCAAGGTTGCTTAAGAAATCATCAAAAGAGGATCCATAAACGGAGAAATCATCCATGAATACCTCACATATCTTTTCACAAAAATCAGAAAATATAGCCATCATGCATCTTTGAAAGGTAGCGGGTGCATTACATAAACCAAAAGGCGTACGTCTATAAGCAAAAGTACCGAAAGGGCAAGTAAAAGTGGTCTTAGATTGATCATCAGCTGATACAGGTATTTGAGAGAAACCAGAATAACCATCTAGAAAGCAAAAATGTGTATGTTTGGATAATCCTTCTAGCATTTGATCAATGAAAGGTAAGGGGTAATGATATTTTTTAGTAGCCTTATTTAATTTGCGGAAATCAATTACCATCCTATAACCTCTAATAATTCTTTGCGGAATCAATTCATCTTTATCATTAGGAACGACAGTAATACCTCCCTTCTTAGGAACACAATGGACAGGACTTACCCACTGACTATCAGCAACAGGATAAATTATACCTGCCTCAAGGAGCTTTAGTATTTCTTTTATTACCACTTCTTTCATCTTAGGATTCAGTCATCGTTGGTGATCAATAACTGGTTTGGCATCTTTCTCCAAATTTATTTTGTGTTGACATAGAGTGGGACTAATGCCCTTAAGATCATCAAGAGTATATCCAATAGCAGCACGGTGCTTCTTCAAAGTTTTCAATAATTTTTCTTCCTCCTTCTCTGAAAGGTTAGTGCTAATAATAACAGGATATATCTTCTTTTCATCAAGATAAGCATATTTAAGAGTATCGGGCAATGGTTTAAGCTCAAACACGGGATCACCCTTGGGTGGAGGTGGATCCCCTAAGATTTCAATAGGAAAGTTGTGTTTCAGAATAGGTCCCTGTTTAAAAAACACTTCATCTATTTCCCTTCTTTATTCATAAACATATCATTTTCATGGTCTAGCAAATATTGTTCTAAAGGATCACTAGGAGGTACAACAATAGAAGCAAGACCGATAATTTCATCTTTACTAGGCAGTTCCTCTTCACGGTGTTGTCTACAAAATTTAGAAAAGTTGAACTCATGAGACATATCACCTAAACCAATAGTAACAACATCCTTTTTGCAGTCTATCCTAGCATTAACAGTGTTTAAGAAGGGTCTACCAAATATAATGGGACAAAAGCTATCTTGTGGGGAACCAAGAACAAGAAAATCAGCAGGATATTTAGTTTTCCCACACAAGACTTCAACATCTCTAACAATCCCAATTGGTTAAATAGTATCTCTATTAGCAAGTTTAATTGTGACATCAATATCTTCTAACTCAGCAGGTGCAATATCATGCATAATTTCTCTGTATAAGTCAATAGGTATTGCACTAGCACTAGCACCCATATCACACAAACCATGATAACAATTATCTCTTATTTTAAGAGAAATAACAGGCATGCCTACCACAGGTCTATGTTTATCTTTAGCACAAGGTTTAGGAATTCTAGCAGTTTCATCACAGAAATAAATAACATGCCCATCAATATTATCAGCCAAGAGATCCTTAACAATAGCAATATTAGGTTCAACTTTAACTTGCTCAGGAGGTGTATAGGTTCTAATATTGCTTTTACGAACCACAGTTGAAGCTTTAGCGTGATCTTTTATCCTAACAGGAAAAGGTGGTTTCTCGACATAAGCAGTAGGAACAATAGGATCACTATAAGTAATAGTCTTTTCTTGAACTTTAATAGGTGAAACTAATTTTACTTCAATGGGAGGATTATATTTAAACCACTTCTCCTTAGGGAGATCAACATGAGTAGCAAAAGATTCACGGAAAGAAGCTAGTATCTCAAAGTCAAGTCCATATTTAGTGCTAAATTTACGGAAAACATCGGTACCCATAAAAGATTTAACACAATCAAAATTAGGTGTCATACCTAACTCCTTACCTTCGTCGAGATCCCAATCTTCAGAATGCATTTAATTCTTTCCAATAAATCCCATTTGAATTCAATAGTCTTCATCATAAAAGAGCTAGCACAAGAAGTATCAAGCATGGTGTGATTGTTATCAGAAAGCCGAGCATAAAAATGTTGGATAATCATTTCTCTTGAGAGCTCATGATTGGGGCATGAATAAAACATTGATTTAAGCCTCCCCCAAGCTTGAGAAATGCTTTCTCCTTCGCGAGGCCCAAAATTATATATATAATTACGATCACGATGAACAAGATGCATAGGATAAAACTTCTGATGAAATTCCAATTTCAATCGTTTGTAGTTCCATGATCCCATATCATCACATAGCCTATACCATGTCAATGCATCTCCCTCCAAAGATAAAGGGAAGATCTTCTTCTTGATAACATCATCGGGCATACCTACGAGCTTAATTTATCCACAAACTTCATCCACATATATTAGGTGCTCATCAGGATGTAATGTTCCATCTCCTGCAAAAGGATTAGCTAGCTGTTTTTCTATCATACCTGAAGGAATTTCAAAGTAGAAATTTTCATTTTCAGTAGGTTCAGTAGGTAGGGGAGCAACTCTTTGGTCTACTTGTCGGGGTGAAGATACCCTGAACAAGCCACTCAAAGGATTACTTTCCATAGTAACAAGTGAAAGTAAATTTCAGCACACTATATAAATTTTTTACTTACCAAATTCCACCTACCAAAGGCGCTTCACTCCCCGGCAACGGCGCCAGAAAAGAGTCTTGATGACCCACAAGTATAGGGGATCTATTGTAGTCCTTTCGATAAGTAAGAGTGTCGAACCCAACGAGGAGCAGAAGGAAATGACAAGCGGTTTTCAGCAAGGTATTCTCTGCAAGCACTGAAATTATAGGTAATAGATACTTTTGTGATAAGATAATTTGTAACGAGCAACAAGTAACAAAAGTAAATAAAGTGCAGCAAGGTGGCCCAATCCTTTTTGTAGCAAAGGAAAAGCCTGGACAAACTCTTATATAGAAGAAAGCGATCCTGAGGACACATGGGAATTATCGCCAACCTAGTTTTCATCACGTTCATATGATTCACGTTCGGTACTTTGATAATTTGATATGTGGGTGGACCGGTGCTTGGGTGCTGCCCTTACTTGGACAAACATCCCACTTATGATTAACCTCTATTGCAAGCATCCGCAACTACAACAAAAGTATTAAGGTGAACCTAACCATAGCATGAAACATATGGATCCAAATCAGCCCCTTATGAAGCAACACATAAACTAGGGTTTAAGCTTCTGTCACTCTAGCAACCCATCATCTACTTATTACTTCCCAATGCCTTCCTCTAGGCCCAAATAATGGTGAAGTGTCATGTAGTCGATGTTCACATAACACCACCAGAGGAGAGACAACATACATCTCATCAAAATGTCGAACGAATACCAAATTCACATGACTACTAATAGCAAGACTTCTCCCATGTCCTCAGGAACAAACATAACTACTCACAAAGCATATTCATGTTCATAATCAGAGGGGTATTAATGTGCATATAGGATCTAAACATATGATCTTCCACCAAGTAAACCAACTAGCATCAACTACAAGGAGTAATCAACACTACTAGCAACCCACAGGTACCAATCCCAGACTTAGAGACAAGAATTGGATACAAGAGATGAACTAGGGTTTGAGAGGAGATGGTGCTAGTGAAGATGTTGATGGAGATTGACCCCCTCCCGATGAGAGGATCGTTGGTGATGACGATGGCGATGATTTCCCCCTCCCGGAGGGACGTGTCCCCGGCAGAATAGCTCCACCAAAGCCCTAGATTGGTTCCGCCTCATGGCGGCGGAGTCTCGTCCCGAAAGCTTGCTTACGATTTTTTACTCATTGAAAGACTCCATATAGCAGAAGATGGGCATCGGAGGGCCACCAGGGGGCCCACGAGGCAGGGGGCGTGCCCAGGGAGGTAGGGCGCCCCCCACCCTCGTGGCTGGTGAGTGACCCCCCTCTGGTACTTCTTGCACTCAGTATTTTTTATATATTCTAAAAATAACTTCCGTGAAGTTTCAGGACTTTTGGAGCTGTGCAGAATAGGTCTCTAATATTTTTTCCTTTTCCAGCCCAGAATCCCAGCTGTCGGCATTCTCCCTCTTTATGTAAACCTTGTAAAATAAGAGAGAATAGTCATAAGTATTGTGACATAATGTGTAATAACAGCCCATAATGCAATGAATATCGATATAAAAGCATGATGCAAAATGGACATATCATGCAACTCTGTAGAGAGGTCGTAGTTTTGGTCTGAGTTTGGGTGTACCTCCAGAAGGGCTGTCCGTGTGACCGTCCGAGTTTCGAAGGTCCTCCCGAAGGGCTGTCCGAGTGATCGTCCGTGTTTTGAAGGTCCTCCCGAAGGGTTGTCCGCAACACCGTCTGAGGGACTGTCCGACCTCCTCCTGGAGGGCTGTCCGAGGGGCAGATGAGGGTATACATCCTCGCGGTTGGGAGGTTGTAAATCCTAGCTACGGGGATCTGCACCACCGATCGTCATTGACTCTACTTCCCGCTGCACTATGTGTCGGTAACAAAAAACATCAAACCTTGTATGCAGTCTCCATAGTGGTCCTGGGCTGGTGCGTAAGTCGGAAACTTTTTGTTTTCTGCGACGTTACCCTACAGTGGCATCATGAGTTGTGTTATGCATAGATGCAGGTTGCGATTTAGAATACATAGATATGTATGGGTATTGCACAATATAATTAGGTAATAGATGAGTTCTATTACTAAAAATTATTTGTGTGGGTAGCAGATGAAATTTGTTACCCGATGTTCTTGTTGCTTCCCTTGAATTTGCATAATCCTGATCTTGACGACATGGTGGAATCTCACAAAGTTCTGGCAATCCGCGATCCTTTCGTGCTGCTCCTGAGTATGCTGATTGACAGATCAACGAAGTGCTAACAGTTCTTTGGGTTCCACCGTAGTTAAAGAAAGATGGATGTTTCGCAAATGAAAGGGCAATGCAGATATGATCTGCATGGGGGTCATGCATATGATGAAGTTTAGTATGGGGTTCGAAATTTTATTATCTCGTGCTTCATACACCCCGCAAAGTTAATCTAGCGACATGAACTATCATACTTGATGATGAACATTGGTAGCTGCGGTTTAAGTCAAAACATTAGAAGCCACGTAAAATAAATTTTTGCATAAACCGATTAGATGCGTCTAACTTGGTTTTTCATGATGTGCATGTGATGTGGTATAGTAGTGCTCATACTAATTCGGTTATGTATGAGATGACTATATGATGTAATTTGATTAACATGACCTGCGTGTCATGATTCGGCATGATGGCTGGAGCCATATGATTGTCACTTTAATGACCTGCATGTCAACCTTAAGTAATGCACTTATTTTATCAGGTATAGAGATAGCAATATTATCTGGTGCATCGACAAGGTGGTGGCAATCTTTGCGAAGGTGAACACCGACGTGAATGCCGAAGACGAAGAAATGAAAGACTTCTCCGTCAGAAGGGGATATACCATATCATGCTATTATAAATTTCCTGAGATGTTATCCCTCATGGTGCACCCTTCTTGATTGCGCGGTAGTCGCTTTTTATTAGGGTGATCTCTCACTTCAAAATATCAAAGTAGTTAGTGTTCACCCAAGTGTAGCACCGTCTGTAATTCGTATCTTTTCTAGGTGCGCCATGTCCACATGGGTATGAATGAATCGAGAGGAATGAGGCGGGTGAGGTCAGACCTCGCAGCAAGATCACTTGGTTGTCTTTGACGTTCAAGCAGGATCGACCTGAGCTCGGAACACACCCATCAAAAGATGAACAAGAGTCACATGGAGATGTGATCATCAAGTTTGCCTACCATTTGAAATTCTCGTCATCAGTGATGTCCATATCAATGGTGTGCAATCAAAATGTGGGTCTTGTATCACTCATAATCAATTATGAGAGATATTGATTTGAGTGGGAGCGCACTGTTGAATTAACATGTTTAATTCTTAGTGCAATTAATTATGAACATTGTCTAAGTGTTTCTTGCAAAATAGTTGTAGAATAATGTCTCATGTTTCCACCTTCCCTGTTAAAATTGAATAGCTGTTAAATATCTGGTTAAAACTTTACATTTGGTAACATAATGTGAGGATTGTCCTCAAGAGTGCCGAGAAGGACTTTGTCCTATCGCATGCTTTCCGTATACTCCCGCTAAATGCTATGGATGATGAGACTCTCGTCCTTCCATCCAAAATCTAGAATTCCGTTATGGTCAAGTGCAATATGTTTGCTTCCATGAAACCCGAACTTCGAAAGTTTTGAGATAGTTATGTGATATTCATGGAACTGGAAATTAATTTTCAGATACAAACAAAGGCTGAAAGATATGAAATATCCAAAGCAATGTTTGTTTGCAAATTATTAGTAAAGTGTTTACTATGCATTAGACTGATAAGAGAGGGATCCAGAAGAACACATGTCATATGATGAAAGGTGAATAAAACAACAACTTAAAGAGAAAGGAAGTGTCCAAAGGGTGTTAGTATGACTTACACGCCTAGGAAGTCCGGGGCTAACGCCACTCTTAAGTTGGGTGCTTCTTTTGCGAGTAGGAGAAATACTCAAAGTTAAAGTGTTAGAAATATAAAGGCAAAAGGAGTGAAGACTAGAATATCCAGCTGATAACCCACAAGTATAGGGGATCGCAACAGTTTTCGAGGGTAGAGTATTCAACCCAAATTTATTGATTCGACACAAGGGGAGCCAAAGAATATTCTCAAGTATTAGCAGTTGAGTTGTCAATTCAACCACACCTAGAAACTTAATATCTGCAGCAAAGTGTTTAGTAGCAAAGTAATATGATAGTAGTGATAACGGTAACAAAAGGTAATGGTAGCAAAAGTAATGTTTTTGGTATTTTGTAGTGATGATAGCAATAGCAACGGAAAAGTAAATAAGCGAAGAACAATACATGGAAAGCTCGTAGGCAATGGATCGGTGATGGAGAATTATGCCGGATGCAGTTCATCATGTAACAGTCATAACCTAGGGTGACACAGAACTAGCTCCAATTCATCAATGTAATGTAGGCATGTATTCCGAATATAGTCATACGTGCTTATGGAAAAGAACTTGCATGACATCTTTTGTCCTACCCTCCCGTGGCAGCGAGGTCCTAATGGAAACTAAGGGATATTAAGGCCTCCTTTTAATAGAGTATCGGAACAAAGCATTAGCACACAGTGAATACATGAACTCCTCAAACTACGGTCATCACCGGTAAGTATCCCGATTATTGTCACTTCGGGGTTAACGGATCATAACACATAATAGGTGACTATAGACTTGCAAGATAGGATCAAGAACTCTCATATATTGATGAAAACATAATAGGTTCAGATCTGAAATCATGGCACTCGGGCCCTAGTGACAAGCATTAAGCATAAAGTCATAGCAACATCAATCTCAGAACATAGTGGATACTAGGGATCAAACCCTAAAAAAACTAACTGGATTACATGATAGATCTCATCCAACCCATCACCGTCCAGCAAGCCTACGATGGAATTACGCACGCACGGCGGTGAGCATCATGAAATTGGTGATGGAGGATGGTTGATGATGACGATGGCGACGGATTCCCCTCTCCGGAGCCCCGAACGGACTCCAGATCATCCCTCCCGAGAGGTTTTAGGGCTTGGTGACGGCTCTGTATCGTAAAACGCGATGAATCCTTCTCTCTAATTTTTTTCTCCCTGAAACAAAATATATAGAGTTGGAGTTGAGGTCGGAGGAGCTCCAGGGGGCCCACGATGTAGGGG
Organism: Triticum urartu; assembly: GCF_003073215.2. NCBI lineage: Eukaryota > Viridiplantae > Streptophyta > Magnoliopsida > Poales > Poaceae > Triticum > Triticum urartu. The sequence continues at coordinate 120,346,506 of NC_053024.1, forward strand.
GCGCACCCCCACCCTCGTGGATAGGTGGTGGGCCCCCTGGCCTTCATCTTTTGCAAGGATTTTTTATTATTTCTGAAAAGTTGTTCCATGAAGTTTTAGGTCATTCCGAGAACTTTTGTTTCTGCACATAAATAACACCATGGTAATTCTGCTGAAAACAGCATCAGTCCGGGTTAGTTCCATTCAAAGCATGCAAGTTAGAGTCCAAAACAAGGGCAAAAGTGTTTGGAAAAGTAGATACGACGGAGACGTATCAACTCCCCCAAGCTTAAACCTTTTCTTGTCCTCCAGCAATTCAGTTGATAAACTGAAAGTGATAAAGAAAAACTTTTACAAACTCTGTTTGCTCTTGTTGTTGTAAATATGTAAAGCCAGCATTCAAGTTTTTAGCAAAGATTATGACTAACCACATTCACAATAACGCTTAGGTCTCAAGTTTACTCATATCAATGGCATAATCAACTAGCGAGCAATAATAATAAATCTCGGATGACAACACTTTCTCAAAACAATCATAATATGATATAACAAGATGGTATCTCGCTAGCCCTTTCCGAGACCGCAAAACATAAATGCAGAGCACCTTTAAAGATCAAGGACTGACTAGACATTGTAATTCATGGTAAAAGAGATCCAGTCAAGTCATACTCAATGTAAACTAACAGTAATGAATGCAAATGACAGTGGTGCTCTCCAACTGGTGCTTTTTAATAAGAGGAGGATGACTCAACATGAAAGTAAATAGATAGGCCCTTCGCAGAGGGAAGCAGGGATTTGTAGAGGTGCCAGAGCTCGGTTTTGAAATAGAGGTGAATAATATTTTGAGTGGTATACTTTCATTGTCAACATAACAACCAAGAGATGGTGATATCTTCCATGCTACACACATTATAGGCGGTTCCCAAACAGAATGGTAAATTTTATACTCCCCCTTCCACCAACAAGCATTAATCCATGGCTTGCTCGAAACAACAAGTGCCTCCAACTAACAAGAGTCCCAGGGGGAGTTTTGTTTGCAATTATTTTGATTTAGTTTGCATAAAGCATGGGACTAGGCATCCCGGTGACCAGCCATTTTTCTCGTGAGTGAAGAGCAGAGTCCACTCCTCTTGAGAATAACCTGCCTAACATGGAAGATACGGACAGCCCTAGTTGATACATGAGCTATTCGAGCATACAAAACAGGATATTTATTTGAAGGTTTAGAGTTTGGCACATACAAATTTACTTCGAACGGCAGGTAGATACCGTATATAGGTAGGTATGGTGGACTCATATGGAATAACTTTGGGGTTTATGGATTTGGATGCACATGCAGTATTCCCGCTTAGTACAGGTGAAGGCTAGCAAAAGACTGGGAAGCGACCAGCTAGAGAGTGACAACAGTCATGAACATGCATTAAAATTAATCAACACTGAATGCAAGCATGAGTAGGATATAATCCACCATGAACATAAATATCGTGAAGGCTATGTTGATTTTGTTTCAACTACATGCGTGAACATGCGCCAAGTCAAGTCACTTAAATCATTCGTAGGAGGATACCACCCTATCATACCACATCATAACCATTTTAATAGCATGTTGGCACGCAAGGTAAACCATTATAAGCTCCTAGCTAATCAAGCATGGCACAAGAAACTATGATCTTTAGTTGTCATGGCAAACAGGTTTATCAATAATAGGCTGAATCAGGAACGATGAACTAATCATATTTACAAAAACAAGAGAGGTCGAGTTCATACCAACTTTTCTCATCTCAGCCAGTCCATCATATATCGTCATAATTGCCTTTCACTTGCACGACCGAACGATGTGGATAATAATAATAGTGCACGTGCATTGGACTAAGCTGGATTCTGCAAGCATTCAATAAACATGAGAAGACAAGGCAATATGGGCTCTTTTGTCACATCAACAATAATGCATATAAGAGCCACTTCAACAATTTAATCATGGTCTTCTCCTATCGACCCCAAAGAACAGAAATAAAACTATATACACGGGAAAGCTCCCAACAAGCAAAAGAAGAACATGAAATCTTTTTGGGTTTTCTTTTTAATTACTACTACAAGCATGGAAATTAAACTGATCAAAAGCTACAACTAATTTTTTTGGTTTTTCTTAAGGTTTATTAAACACACAAGAAGAAAGCATAAAAAGGAAAATAAACTAGTATGGATGATACAATGAAAAAGTATGAGCACCGACATCTAGCAATGAGTGTGTGAACATGAATGTAATGTCGGTGAGAAATATGTACTCCCCCAAGCTTAGGCTTTTGGCCTAAGTTGGTCTATGGCCATGGTTGGCCTGGCGGATATCCATAATAATAGTTGGGGTCGTACTGAGATGCAATGGCTATCGCCTCCTGAGCTGCAGCGTGGCGACGAGCGGCCTCCGCCCTCCTCTCGTACTCATCTACCTCCTCTCTGGTAATAACATATCTTCCATTTGCCTGATAATCAAAGAAGGCAGGAGCAGGGAGAGTAATACGGACAGCACGATGTCTATCAAAGATTAAGCGATACTGGAGAGGTGATTCATTCCTCTCGACAAACTGGTGGTGAACCATAGCATTAAAGTCTAGGTAAGCAGGAGGTAATTCAATATCATCATTACGTATAGTTACAGCAAGATAATCAGCTAAACAGGTTGCATAAATTCCACCAAAGAAATCTCCATTAAATCTATTAAGATGCAACCTACGTGCAACAATGGCTCCCAAATTATAAGATTTATCTCCTAACACAACACTCCTAAGAATACTGAGGTCAGGGACACACATGTGACATGCCTCATCTTTACCATTAATGCATCTACCTATGAAGAGAGCAAAATAATGTATAGCAGGAAAGTGAATGCTCCCTATGGTAGCTTGTGTTATATCCCTATATTCCCCCACAGTTATACTAGCAAGAAAATCTCTAAATTCAGATTTGCGAGGTTCCCTGACACTACCCCTTTGTGGAAGTTTGCAAACAGTGGTAAAATCCTCTAAGTCCATAGTGTAAGAATTTTCATAAAGATCAAACAGGATAGTTGGAGAATTATGTGAAGATGAAAATTCAAACCTCCTCACAAAGGAACTAGTGAGATAGTGATACTGGCTGCACTTTTCTTCCTCAAAGCTCACAAGATCAACGTTTCGCAAATATGCGTTAAATTCTTCTTTAATTCCCGCTCGATCCATAAAATTTTCTGAAGGCCATTCATAAGGATGCACTGGAGCGTCTCTTGGTGGCTCTTCATCAGCATCACGCATTGCAAGTCTGGGTCCTTGCTTCCTTGAAGAACCACCTTGGAACATTTTCCTAAGCATATTTCTTCCTCTAAAAAATTTCTCAAATTTTTAGTAACTTCAAAATAAAAGTAAGCCAAACTCAATAATATTGATAGCAACTACCCCTACAAGTGCCTAGAGCCTATATCATGCATCAAAACTACTTTTGACCATATAAATTTGACATGCAAGCTCAAGAACAGGGTCATCTAAGCAGCAAAAATTTGCAATGAATAAAGCACTAGAACAAAAACTAATTGGACCAATGGAGGAGTCACATACCAAGGAACAATCTCCCAAAGCAGTTTTGTGAGAGGTGCTTTGAGCAAGGAGATCGAAAATGGCAGCAAAACGAGCTTGGACTCGGGTATGAATTGGATATTCATGTTTGTGGGAGGAAGAAGGAGTGGGGGGGGGGTGAAAGGATAAGTGGAGGAGGGCCACCATGGGCCCATGAGGCAGGGGGCGTGCCTAGGGGTGTAGGGCGTGCCCCTGACCCTCGTGGCCAGGTGCTAGCTCCTCCTGCTGTGTTCTCAGTGCCAAATATTCTCAAATATTCGAGAAAAAAATCATATTTAAATTTCAGGGCATTTGGAGAACTTTTTATTTTCGGGGTATTTTTATATTGCACGGATAATCAGATAACAGACAGAAAAATACTATTTTTATTTTATTTAATATAAATAACAGAAAGTAAAAGGAGGGTACAGAAGGTTGTGTCTTCTAGTGTCATCCATCTCATGCTCATCAAAAAGAATCCACTAACAAGGTTGATCAAGTCTTGTTAACGAACTCATTCCGAATAACATGGAACCGGAGAAATTTTGAATAACACTATGTTACCGCAATGGGGATATGCACATCCCCAATAATAAGAATATCATATTTCTTCTTGACAATAGGAAGAGGAAATTCAAAACCTCCAAATATAATCGATGGAATTTTTCCAATTGAGTTGATACTATGAACTTGAGCTTGTTTCCTCAGAAAGTGTACTGTATGCTCATTACCATTAACATGAAAAGTGACATTGCCTTTAGTACAATCAATAACAGCCCCTACAGTATTCAAAAATGGTCTTCCAAGATAGACATACTATCGTCCTCGGGAATATCAAGAATAACAAAGTCCGTTAAAATAGTAATGTTTGCAACTACAACATGCACATCCTCACAAATACCGACAGGTATAGCAGTTGATTTATCAGCCATTTGCAAAGATATTTCAGTAGGTGTCAACTTATTCAAATCAAGTCTACGATATAAAGAGAGAGGCATAACACTAACACCGGCTCCGAGATCACATAAGGCAGTTTTAACATAGTTTCTTTTAATGGAGCATGGTATAGTGGGTACTCCTGGATCTCCTAGTTTCTTAGGTATTCCACCCTTAAAAGTATAATTAGCAAGCATGGTGGAAATTTCAGCTTCCGGTATCTTTCTTTTATTTGTAATAATATCTTTCATGTACTTAGCATAAGGATTGGTTTTGAGCATATCAGTTAATCGCATACGCAAAAAGATAGGTCTAATCATTTCAGCAAAGCGCTCAAAATCCTCATCATCCTTTTTCTTAGATGGTTTGGGAGGAAAAGGCATGGGTTTCTGAACCGAAGGTTCTCTTTCCTTACCGTGTTTCCTAGCAACAAAGTCTTTCTTATCACAACGTTGATTCTTTGATTGTGGGTTATCAAGATCAATAGCAGGTTCAATTTCTATATCATTATCATTACTAGGTTGAGCATCATCATGAACATTATCATTAATATTATCACTAGTTTCAGGTTCATTACCAGATTGTGTTTTAGCACCAGAGATAGAAATATCATTTGGATTCTCAGGTGTTTCAGTAATAGGTTCACTAGAAGTATGCAAAGTCCTATCATTTTTCTTTTTCTTCCTTTTAGAAGGACTAGGTGCATCTATATTATTCCTTTGAGAATCTTGCTCAATTCTCTTAGGGTGGCCTTCAGGATACAAAGGTTCCGGAGTCATTTTACCACCTCTAGTCATAACTCTAACAGCATTATCATTATCCTTACTATTCAATTCATTGAGAAAATCATTTTGAGCTTTAAGTACTTGTTCTACTTGAGTGGTAACCATAGAAGCATTTTTACTAATAAGTTTAAGTTCACCCAAGTGTCCAAGCATATTTCTATCTTTGCAAGGATTTTTTATTATTTCCGAAAAGTTGTTCCGTGAAGTTTCAGGTCATTCCGAGAACTTTTGTTTCTGCACATAAATAACACCATGGTAATTCTGCTGAAAACAGCGTCAGTCCGGGTTAGTTCCATTCAAATCATGCAAGTTAGAGTCCAAAACAAGGGCAAAAGTGTTTGGGAAAGTAGATACGACGGAGACGTATCACCAGCTCATATGTATGATTGTCATATGAGTTATTGATGTATAGAAGGCTGGTCAGAAGAAATAGTTCTTGAGAATTATGATTAAACTTGTTAATCACTAATACTCGGGTATTGTGAATTGATCACAAAGATACCCGCTCGATTGCATTCTGTTGCGAATCGATGCAAGAACTACTACCGCCTGAAAGACTAGCCAGGAATGAGGTTTTGATACGCGATGGGATCATAGTAAAAGTTAGTATACCTTCCATCGGTGTATTCCCTATGTATTTATTTTCATACTTCATTATAGAGTTTTACACACTCTAGCCCTTTGTGTAAGGTATCTTGCAAGAAAGTTGTTCATAAGAGAACTTTTGATGTTCAGTATTATGAATAAACATAAGGGCCATACTTTCATTATGAATGAGATGTATGTTATGAATAATGATATTAATATATTACCTCTGTGTTTACTTTCATAATTCATTTTAGAGTTTCTTACACTCTAGCCCCATTGCACAATGTTTATTGCAAAAGGGTTGCTCATAAAAGAACAATTGTTGTTCAATATTATGATTAACATGAAGGGCCATGCTTCCATCCAAGATGGGATGTATGTTATGAATATTGATGATAAAATGATACATCCATAACATTGACGCTAAATGTCGCAAGACTATGAGAATACCACACATGTGTGGCACTGCATTTGGTCACATTGGAGAAACCCGCACGAAAAAATTCCATTATGATGGATTTTGAAGTCATTTGATTTTGAATCATCAGACACTTGCAACTTTCCTCCGAATAGTGAAGTGACTGAAATACCGTTCACATGCCATAAGGAACGAACAACAAACTTATTGGTGATCATACATTTGATGTGTGTAGTCCGATAAATGTTGTCAGTAGTGGATTTATCTATCTTCGGAAATGACTCAAGAAGATATATGGATATTTAATTGATGAGACGTAAGTCTGGATCTTTTGAAATCATTCAAAAGGTTTTCAAAATGAAGTAGAAGTTATTGTAACAAGAATTGAGTGGGAGGATGGTGGAGACTTGATGAGGTTATTGAATCGTCTCTTCAACTAGTGTGTGGCAGGGCACAGGAAGTTGTTCCTGTGGCACCTACACCAATTGAAGTGGAAGCTTATGATAGTGATCATGAAACTTCAGATCAAGTCACTACCAAACCTCGTAGGATGACAAGGATGCATACTACTTCAGAGTGGTAGGTAATCCTGTCTTGGAAGTCATGTTGCTAGACAACAATGAACCTACAACATATGGAGAAGCGATGGTGGGCCCGAATTCCGATAAATGGCTCGAGGCCATAAAATCCGAGAGAGGATCCATGTATGAAAACAAAGTGTAGACTTTGGCAGAACAGCTCGATGGTCGTAAGGCTGTTGAGTGCAGATGGATTTTAAAAGGAAGACGGACAATGATGGTAAATGTCACCATTAAGAAAGCTCGACTTGTTGTTAAGATGTTTTCCGACAAGTTCAAGGAGTTGACTACAATGAGACTTTCTCACTCGTAGTGATGCTAAGAGTATGTTGGAATTATATTAGCAGGTACTGCATTATTTATGAAATCTTGCAGATAGGATGTCAAAATATTATTTCCTCGTGATTTTCTTGAGGAAAGGTTGTATGTGATACAACCAGAAGGTTTTAACAATCCTGAAAGATGCTAACAAGTATGCAAAGCTCTAGCAATCCTTCTAAGGACTGGAGTAAGCATCTCAGAGTTGGAATATACGCTTTGATGATGATCAAAGGTTTTGGGTTTATACAAAGTTTATGAGAAACTTGTATTTCCAAAGAAGTGAGTGGGAGCACTATAAAATTTCCGATGAGTATGTGTTGTTAACATGTTGTTGATCGGAAATGATGTAGAATTTCTAGAAAGCATGCAGAGTTATTTGAAAAGTGTTTTTTTAATGGAAAGCCTGGATTAAGCTACTTGAACATTGAGCATCAAGATCTATAAGGATAGATCAAAATGCTTAATGGTACTTTCAAATGAGCACATACCTTGACATAATCTTGAAGGTGTTCAAGATGGATCAGTCAAAGAAGGAGTTCTTGCCTGAGTTGTAAGGTATGAAGTTAAGACTTAAAGCTCGGCCACGGCAGAAGAAAGAGGAAGGACGAAGGTCGTCCCCTATGCTTTTGTCATAGGCTCTATACGGTATGCCATGCTGAGTACCGCACCTGATGTGTGCCTTGCCACATATCTGGCAAGAGGGTACAAAGGTAATCTAGGAGTAGATCACCAGATAGCGGTCTAAATTATCCTTAGAGGAATAAGGATATGTTTCTCGGTTATGGAGGTGATAAAGAGTTTGACGTAAAGAGTTACGTCGATGCAAGCTTAACACCTATCCGGATAGCTCTGAGTAGAGATACCGGATACATATAATGGAGCAACAATTTAGAATAGCTCCATGTAGAACAGTTATTTGAAATGGCTCCAAATATAGCATAGTAGCTGCATCTACAAGATGACATAGAGATTTGCGAAGTACATACGGATCTGAAAGATTCAGACCCGTTGACTATAACATCTCTCACAAGCATAACATGATCAAACCCAGAACTCATCGAGTGTTAATCACATGGTAATGTGAACTAGATTATTGACTCTAGTAAACTCTTTGGGTGTTAGTCACATGGGGATGTGACCTTGAGTGTTAATCACATGATGATGTGAACTAGATTATTGACTCTAGTGCAAGTGGGAGACTGTTGGAAATATGCCCTAGAGGCAATAATAAATAGTTATTATTATATTTCCTTGTTCATGATAAATTGTTTATTATCCATGCTAGAATTGTATTGATAGGAAACTCAGATACATGTGTGGATACATAGACAACACCATGTCCCTAGTAAGCCTCTAGTTGACTAGCTCGTTGATCAATAGATGGTTACGGTTTCCTGACCATGGACATTGGATGTCATTGATAACGGGATCACATCATTAGGATAATGATGTGATGGACAAGACCCAATCCTAAGCATAGCACAAAGATCGTGTAGTTCATTCGCTAAAGCTTTTCTAATGTCAAGTATCATTTCCTTAGACTATGAGATTGTGCAACTCCCGGATACCGTAGGAGTGCTTTGGGTGTACCAAACGTCACAACGTAACTGGGTGACTATAAAGGTGCACTACGGGTATCTCCGAAAGTGTCTGTTGGGTTGGCACAAATCGAGACTGGGATTTGTCACTCCGTGTAAACGGAGAGGTATCTCTGGGCCCACTCGGTAGGACATCATCATAATGTGCACAATGTGATCAAGGAGTTGATCACGGGACGATGTGTTACGGAACGAGTAAAGAGACTTGCCGGTAACGAGATTGAACAAGGTATCGGGATACCGACGATCGAATCTCGGGCAAGTATCGTATCGCTAGACAAAGGGAATTGTATACGGGATTGATTAAGTCCTTGACATCGTGGTTCATCCGATGAGATCATCGTGGAACATGTGGGAGCCAACATGGGTATCCAGATCCCGCTGTTGGTTATTGACCGGAGAGTCATCTCGGTCATGTCTGCATGTCTCCCGAACCCATAGGGTCTACACACTTAAGGTTCGGTGACGCTAGGGTTATAGAGATATTAGTATGCGGTAACCCGAAAGTTGTTTGGAGTCCCGGATGAGATCCCGGACGTCACGAGGAGTTCCGGAATGGTCCGGAGGTAAAGAATTATATATAGGAAGTGCTATTTCGGCCATCGGGACAAGTTTCGGGGTCACCGGTATTGTACCGGGACCACCGGAAGGGTCCCGGGGGTCCACCGGGTGGGGCCACCTGCCCCGGGGGGCCACATGGGCTGTAGGGGGTGCGCCTTGGCCTGTATGGGCCAAGGGCACCAGCCCTTAGAGGCCCATGCGCCAAAGGTACAAGAGGAGGGGAGAGTCCTAAAAGGGGAAGGCACCTCCGAGGTGCCTTGGGGAGAATGGACTCCTCCCCCCCTTGGCCGCACCCTTCCTTGGAGGAAGGGGCAAGGCTGCGCCCTCCCCCTCTCCCTTGGCCCTATATATAGTGGGGGGAAGGGAGGGCAACCATACCTAAGCCCTGGCGCCTCCCTCTCCCTCCCATGACACATCTCCCTCCTCCCACAGCGCTTGGCGAAGCCCTGTTGGAATCCCGCTACTTCCACCACCATGCCGTCGTGCTGCTGGATCTCCATCAACCTCTCCTCCCCCCTTGCTGGATCAAGAAGGAGGAGACGTCGCTGCTCCGTACGTGTGTTGAACGCGGAGGTTCCGTCCGTTCGGCACTAGGATCATCGGTGATTTGGATCACGACGAGTACGACTCCATCAACCCCGTTCTCTTGAACGCTTCCGCGCGCGATCTACAAGGGTATGTAGATCCACTCCTCCCTCGTTGCTAGATGACTCCATAGATAGATCTTGGTGATATGTAGGAAATTTTTTGAATTTCTGCTACGTTCCCCAACAGTGGCATCAGAGCTAGGTCTATGCGTAGTTTCTATGCACGAGTAGAACACAAAGTAGTTGTGGGCGTTGATTTTGTTCAATATGCTTACCGTTACTAGTCCAATCTTGATTCGGCGGCATCGTGGGATGAAGCGGCCTGGACCGACCTTACATGTACTCTTACGTGAGGCTGGTTCCACCGACTGACATGCACTAGTTGCATAAGGTGGCTAGCGGGTGACTGTCTCTCCCACTTTAGTCGGATCGGATTCGATGAAAAGGGTCCTTATGAAGGGTAAATAGAAATTGGCATATCATGTTGTGGTTTTGCGTAGGTAAGAAACGTTCTTGCTAGAAACCCATAGCAGCCACGTAAAACATGCAAACAACAATTAGAGGACGTCTAACTTGTTTTTGCAGGGTATGCTATGTGATGTGATATGGCCAAAGGATGTGATGAATGATATATGTGATGTATGAGATTGATCATGTTCTTGTAATAGGAATCACGACTTGCATGTCGATGAGTATGACAACCGGTAGGAGCCATAGGAGTTGTCTTTATTTATTTATGACCTGCGTGTCAACATAAACGTCATGTAATTACCTTACTTTATTGCTAACCGTTAGCTGTAGTAGTAAAAGTAATAGTTGGCGAGACAACTTCATGGAGACACAATGATGGAGATCATGATGATGGAGATCATGGTGTCATGCCGGTGACGATGATGATCATGGAGCCCTGAAGATGGAGATCAAAAGGAGCAATATGATATTGGCCATATGATGTCACTATTTGATTGCATGTGATGTTTATCATGTTTATACATCTTATTTGCTTAGAACGACGGTAGTAAATAAGATGATCCCTCATTAAAATTTCAAGAAGGTGTTCCCCCTAACTATGCACCATTGCGACAGTTCGTTGTTTCGAAGCACCACGTGATGATCGGGTGTTAGATTCTAACGTTCACATACAACGGGTGTAAGACAGATTTACACACGCGAAACACTTAGGTTGAATTGACGAGCCTAGCATGTGTACAGACATGGCCTCGGAACACAGAAGACCGAAAGGTCGAGCATGAGTCGTATGGTGGATACGATCAACATGAAGATGTTCACCGATGTTGACTAGTCCGTCTCACGTGATGATCGGACACGGCCTAGTTGACTCGGATCATGTAATCACTTAGATGACTAGAGGGATGTCTATCTGAGTGGGAGTTCATAAGATGAACTTGTTTATCCTGAACATAGTCAAAAGGATTTTGCAAATTATGTCGTAGCTCGCGCTTTAGTTCTACTGTTTAGATATGTTCCTAGAGAAAATTTAGTTGAAAGTTGATAGTAGCAATTATGTGGACTAGGTCCGTAAACTGAGGATTGTCCTCATTGCTTCATAGAAGGCTTATGTCCTTAATGCACCGCTCAGTGTGCTGAACCTCGAACGTCGTCTGTGGATGTTGCGAACATCTGACATACACATTTGGATAACTACGTGATAGTTCAGTTAAACGGTTTAGAGTTGAGGCACCGAAGACGGTTTTGAAACGTCGCAAAACATATGAGATGTTTTGAGGGCTGAAATTGGGATTTCAGGCTCGTGCCCACGTCAAGAGGTATAAGACCTCCGACGATTTTCTTAGCCTGCAAACTAAGGGAGAAAAGCTCAATTGTTGAGCTTGTGCTCAGATTGTCTAAGTACAACAATCATTTGAATCGAGTGGGAGTTGATCTTCCAGATGAGATAGTGATGTTTCTCCGAAGTCATTACCACCAAGCTACTAGAGCTTCGTGATGAACTATAATATATCAGGGACATATATAATGATCCTTGAGATATTCGCGATGTTTGACACCACAAAAGTAGAAATCAAGAAGGAGCATCAATTGTTGATGGTTAGTGAAACCACTAGTTTCAAGAAGGGCAAGGGCAAGAAGGGATACTTCATGAAACGGCAATTCAGCTGCTGCTCTAGTGAAGAAACCCAAGGTTGAACCCAAACCCGAGACTAAGTGCTTCTGTAATAAGGGGAACAGCCATTGGAGCAGAATTACCCTAGATACTTGGTAGATGAGAAGGCTGGCAAGGTCGATAGAAGTATATTGGATATAAATTGTGTTGATGTGTACTTTACTAGTACTCCTAGTAGCACCAGGGTATTAGATACCGGTTCGGTTGCTAAGTGTTAGTAACTCGAAATAAAAGCTACGGAATAAAACGGAGACTAGCTAAAGGTGAGCTGACGATATGTGTTGGAAGTGTTTCCAATGTTGATATGATCAAGCATCGCACGCTCCCTCTACCATCGAGATTGGTATTAAAACCTAAATAATTGTTATTTGGTGTTTGCATTGAGCATAGACATGATTGGATTATGTCTATCGCAATACGGTTATTCATTTAAAGAGAATAATGGTTACTCTGTTTATTTGAATAATACCTTCAATGGTCTTACACCTGAAATGAATGGTTTATTGAATCTCGATCGTAGTGATACACATGTTCATGCCAAAAGATAGTAATGATAGTACCACCTACTTGTGGCACTGCCACGTAAGTCATATCGGTATAAAACGCATGAAGAAGCTCCATGTTGATGGATCTTTGGACTCACTCATTTTTGAAAGGATTGAGACATGTGAACCATGTTTGTTGGTAGATATGCATGAAGAAACTCTATACAAGATGGATCGTTTGGACTCACTTGATTTTGAATCACTTGAGACGTGCAAATCATACCACATGGGCAAGATGACTGAAAGCCTCATTTTCAGTAAAATGGAACTAGAAAGCAACTTGTTGGAAGTAATACATTTTGATGTGTGCAATCCAATGAGTGCTGAGGCATGTAGTGGATGTCGTTATGTTCTTACTTCACAGATGATTTGAGTAGATGTTGAGTATATTTACTTGATGAATCACGAGTCTGAATTATTGAAAGGTTCAAGTAATTTCAGGGTGAAGTTGAAAGATCGTCGTGACAAGAGGATAAAAGATCTATGATATGATCATAGAGATGAATATCTGAATTACGAGTTTGGCACAGAATTAAGACATTGTGGAAATTGTTTCACAACTAATACAGCCTGGAACACCATAGTGTGATGGTGTGTCCGAACATCATAACTGCACCCTATTGGATATGATGCATACCATGGTGTCTCTTATCGAATTACCACGATAGTTTATGGGTTAGGCATTAAAGACAACCACATTCACTTTAAATAGGGCACCACATAATTCCGATGAGATGACACCGTATGAACTATGGTTTAGAGAAACCTAAGCTGTCATTTCTTAAAAGTTTGGGGCTGCGACGCTTATGTGAAAAAGTTTCAGGCTGATAAGCTCGAACCCAAAGCGGATAAATGCATCTTCATAGGACACCCAAAACAGTTGGGTATACCTCCTGTCTCAGATCCGAAAGCAATAAGGGATTGTTTCTAGAATCGGGTCCTTTCTCGAGGAAAAGTTTCTCTCGAAAGAATTGAGTGGGAGGATGGTGGAGACTTGATGAGGTTATTGAACCGTCTCTTCAACTAGTGTGTGGCAGGGCACAGGAAGTTGTTCCTGTGGCACCTACACCAATTGAAGTGGAAGCTTATGATAGTGATCATGAAACTTCAGATCAAGTCACTACCAAACCTCGTAGGATGACAAGGATGCATACTACTTCAGAGTGGTAGGTAATCCTGTCTTGGAAGTCATGTTGCTAGACAACAATGAACCTACAACATATGGAGAAGCGATGGTGGGCCCGGATTCCGATAAATGGCTCGAGGCCATAAAATCCGAGAGAGGATCCATGTATGAAAACAAAGTGTAGACTTTGGCAGAACAGCTCGATGGTCGTAAGGCTGTTGAGTGCAGATGGATTTTAAAAGGAAGACGGACAATGATGGTAAATGTCACCATTAAGAAAGCTCGACTTGTCGTTAAGAAGTTTCCCGACAAGTTCAAGGAGTTGACTACGGTGAGAATTTCTCACTCGTAGTGATCTAAAAGTCTGTTGAATTATATTAGCAATTACTGCATATTTATGAAATCATGCAGATAGGATGTCAAAACATTGTTTCCTCGACGATTTTCTTGAGGAAAGGTTGTATGTGAACAACCAGAAGGTTTTAACAATCCTGAAAGATGCTAACAAGTATGCAAAGCTCTAGCAATCCTTCTAAGGACTGAGTAAGCATCTCGGAAGTTGGAATATATGCTTTGATGAGATCAAGTTTGGGGTTATACAAAGTTTATGAGAAAACTTGTATTTCCAAAGAAGTGGAGTGGGAGCACTATAAATTTTCTGATGAGTATATGTTGTTAACATTGTTGATCGAAATGGATGTAGAATTTTCAAAGCATGCAGAGTTATTTGAAAAAGTGTTTTTTCAATGGAAAGCCTGGATTAAGCTACTTGAACATTGAGCATCAAGATCTATATAGATTCAAAATGCTAAATGGTACTTTCAAATGAGCACATACCTTGACATGATCTTGAAGGTGTTCAAGATGGATCAGTCAAAGAAGGAGTTCTTGCCTGAGTTGTAAGGTATGAAGTTAAGACTTAAAGCTCGACCACGGCAGAAGAAAGAGGAAGGACGAAGGTCGTCCCCTATGCTTTTGTCATAGGCTCTATACGGTATGCCATGCTGAGTACCGCACCTGATGTGTGCCTTGCCACATATCTGGCAAGAGGGTACAAAGGTAATCTAGGAGTAGATCACCAGATAGCGGTCTAAATTATCCTTAGAGGAATAAGGATATGTTTCTCGGTTATGGAGGTGATAAAGAGTTCGACGTAAAGAGTTACGTCGATGCAAGCTTAACACCTATCCGGATAGCTCTGAGTAGAGATACCGGATACGTATAATGGAGCAACAATTTAGAATAGCTCCAATGTAGAACAGTTATTTGAAATGGCTCCAAATATAGCGTAGTAGCTGCATCTACAAGATGACATAGAGATTTGCGAAGTACATACGGATCTGAAAGATTCAGACCCGTTGACTATAACATCTCTCACAAGCATAACATGATCAAACCCAGAACTCATCGAGTGTTAATCACATGGTAATGTGAACTAGATTATTGACTCTAGTAAACTCTTTGGGTGTTAGTCACATGGGGATGTGACCTTGAGTGTTAATCACATATCGATGTGAACTGGATTATTGACTCTAGTGCAAGTGGGAGACTGTTGGAAATATGCCCTAGAGGCAATAATAAATATTATTATTATATTTCCTTGTTCATGATAATCGTTTATTATCCATGCTAGAATTGTATTGATAGGAAACTCAGATACATGTGTGGATACATAGACAACACCATGTCCCTAGTAAGCCTCTAGTTGACTAGCTCGTTGATCAATAGATGGTTACGGTTTCCTGACCATGGACATTGGATGTCATTGATAACGGGATCACATCATTAGGAGAATGATGTGATGGACAAGACCCAATCCTAAGCCTAGCACAAGATCATGTAGTTCGTATGCTAAAGCTTTTCTAATGTCAAGTATCATTTCCTTAGACCATGAGATTGTGCAACTCCCGGATACCGTAGGAGTGCTTTGGGTGTGCCAAACGTCACAACGTAACTGGGTGGCTATAAAGGTACACTACAGGTATCTCCGAAAGTGTCTGTTGGGTTGGCGCGAATCGAGACTGGGATTTGTCACTCCGTGTAAACGGAGAGGTATCTCTGGGCCCACTCGGTAGGACATCATCATAATGTGCACAATGTGACCAAGGAGTTGATCACGGGATGATGTGTTACAGAACGAGTAAAGAGACTTGCCGGTAACAAGATTGAACAAGGTATCGGGATACCGACGATCGAATCTCGGCAAGTATCGTACCGCTAGACAAAAGGGAATTGGTATACGGGATTGATTAAAGTTCCTGACATCGTGGTTCATCCGATGAGATCAATCGTGGAAACATGTGGGGAGCCAACATGGGTATCCAGAGATCCCCGCTGTTGGTTATTGACCGGAGAGTCATCTCGGTCATGTCTTCATGCTTCCCGAACCCATAGGGTCTACACACTTAAGGTTCGGTGACGCTAGGGTTATAGAGATATTAGTATGCGGTAACCCGAAAGTTGTTCGGAGTCCCGGATGAGATCCCGGACGTCACGAGGAGTTCCGGAATGGGTCCGGAGGTAAAGAATTATATATAGGAAGTGCTATTTCGGCCATCGGGACAAGTTTCGGGGTCACCGGTATTGTACCGGGACCACCGGAAGGGTCCCGGGGGTCCACCGGGTGGGGCCACCTGCCCCAGGGGGCCACATGGGCTGTAGGGGGTGCGCCTTGGCCTATATGGGCCAAGGGCACCAGCCCCTAGAGGCCCATGCGCCAAAGGGACAAGAGGAGGGGAGAGTCCTAAAAGGGGAAGGCACCTCCGAGGTGCCTTGGGGAGGATGGACTCCTCCCCCCCTTGGCCGCACCCTTCCTTGGAGGAAGGGGCAAGGCTGCGCCCTCCCCCTCTCCCTTGGCCCTATATATAGTGGGGGGAAGGGAGGGCAACCATACCTAAGCCCTGGCGCCTCCCTCTCCCTCCCATGACACATCTCCCTCCTCCCACAGCGCTTGGCGAAGCCCTGTTGGAATCCCGCTACTTCCACCACCATGCCGTCGTGCTGCTGGATCTCCACCAACCTCTCCTCCCCCCTTGCTGGATCAAGAAGGAGGAGACGTCGCTGCTCCGTACGTGTGTTGAACGCGGAGGTGCCGTCCGTTCGGCGCTAGGATCATCGGTGATTTGGATCACGACGAGTACGACTCCATCAACCCCGTTCTCTTGAACGCTTCCGCGCGCGATCTACAAGGGTATGTAGATCCATTCCTCCCTCGTTGCTAGATGACTCCATAGATAGATCTTGGTGATATGTAGGAAATTTTTTGAATTTCTGCTACGTTCCTCAACACTTCGGTCGAACTTGCAGCTGAACAACGTAGGCAAAGCTCGTGCAAACCTCTCGGGTGCGCAAACGAGATAATGTTGTTAGACAACAATATACCTATGGTACACAAGGAAGCGTTGATGGGCCCTGACTCTGGAATTGGATAAATACCAATATAATCCGAGATAGTTTCCATAAATGATTCAAGATTTAAATCTTGATAAACCCTCCGAAAGACTTGGAGTCTAACGGATTCTAATGGGACTATAAACTGATATGGATAAATTTTTTTTATCCATTAAGCTCGACTTGTTGCAATAACAAGTTCAAGGAGTTGACTACAATGAGATTGTCTCATCGTAGCAATGCTTAAAGTCAGTTCGGGTTAAACTAGCAATTAATACATATTTCAAAACATGAAATATGAAACATGGATGACAAAAGAATTTCCATGATATGGAAATACAACCTAGGACTTGTATGTGATACAATCCAAAGTATTTTGTCGGTCCAGAGGATGCTAGTAAGTATGCTAGCTTCAGAGTTCCAGCAATGGATAGAAGAGAGCAAAATGGAGTTGGAATCTTCATTTTTGATGGAACGGTCAAAGGGATTTGACTTCATCAATGGTTAACGAAGATGCTTGTGGTTTCAAGAAAGTAACTGGGAGCATAATAATATTTCTGAAAACCGTGTGTGCTTGACACATTGTTAATTGGAAATAAATTTCTTGACACGAATTAGGACTTCATTTGAAAATATTTTTTCGATGAAGTGCTTGGGCTAAATAGCCTTGATATTAGGCATAATGATCTATGGAGATAGATTTACCTAATAGGGATGAGCAAAAATACATATTTAGAAGATGCTAAAACCATTTAGCACTAAGAACGACAAGGAGTGATTCTTGCCGAAGTCACATGGAAAGAGTTTTTGCAAGAATCAGTATCCCAAAACACTGATGAGCATAACACATGATGGAGATTCCACACACTCCTGTGTTTGGATTAATCATGTATTCCATGGTATGTAAAACAACTAGATATGTCCAATACTCCCAAGCTGTTGCGAGTATAGATACCATAGTGATCAATGGGACAACAGTGAAAAAGGATCATTGAGTACTAAAGTAGCACCGACGACATGTTTTCTCGCAAGTGGAGATCATGAAGAGTTCGTTGTAAAAGGTTACATCGATACAATCTTCATCATTTCTCCATGCGATTTTCGACTTAAATTGAGGGTTTTGTGTAACACACAATATGGTGGTGCGGTTAGTTGGAAATTGTTCCAAACAAGTTACTGTGGTGAATTCTATAACAGAGGCGAAGTATGTTGCCGCTTTAGAAGCGACAAAGACAAAGATGTTGAATCATATAGTTCATTCATGAACTTAGTATGGTTCCAAGAAGGCTTTGGTCAATGGGACACTATTGCAGATAGTTGCTCCATAACTCAGTCTGAGGAATCAGGTTTCGACCAATGATTCACATATATACAAAGCCAAGTCCGCACAAAATATGAATTTTGTGAAAGCATGAAAACATGAGGATATGCAGAGATACACATAGAGCTGAAGTTTTCAGATCTGATGGACATCAGGCTATACCACATGCAAAGGATTTTTTACACCAGTATGCCATAGGTGTAAAGTGCATTAGCATTGACTCTAGTGCAAGTGGGAGTCTGTAGGAGATATTCCCTAGAGGCACTAATAAATGATATTATTTATCTCCAAGTTCATAATTATGTTTATGTTCTATGCTATAACTGCTATGGTTCTCGAGTCTGCAATAACACTAGGCTCGGGGGAAGACTCATATGCACGTGCGGAATAATAAATAGTAAGAAGTATTCTTAGTCTGGCCTCTAAGAATAGCTCAAGTGTTGCATGATGGTTCTGTTTTCCTGATCATGGGCATGTCTATGCCAGCAAATTTGAGGGCACATTATTAAGAGAACATTTGTGTTGAATCGACCCGGATTGATGTTATGCTATGGGATTCATTCATCAGAAGTTAATGGTACATAACACAGAGACGGTTAACATTTGCATGATTCCTTAGACCATGCGAGTCTCGAGTTTCTTCATGCTTGCTTCATGAACTTTGGGGTTTGTTAAACGTCATTCGTAAATGGGGGGCTATTACGGCAGCTTACCAGTTCATGGAAAAGTATGTCAAGTAACTTGATAGCTCAAGATTGGTCTTTGCTCCTCCGACGATGGAGAGATATCTCTAGGCCCTCTCGGTGTTACAGTATCCATCATTGGCTGGCCAGACACTTTGTGATTAGATCACGGGGATGCCAGAACACGGGAACGAGAAAAGAGAACAATACCGGTAACGAGGTAACTGGCATAGTGCACAAGTTGTTGATCCACGGGGATGCCAACATGTCTCACCTCGGGTATTTGTAACATATCCCGAATCAACAGTAATAGTAGACGGCAGCTGGAGGTTCACTCGAATATTCATTCGTGTGGGTATAGGGGTCAATATGGGTGTCCACGGCTCCGATGTTGATCATTGATCAGAAAGTGTTCCGGTCATGTCTATACTTCACCGAACCTATAGGGTCACAGCTTAAGGGTCATCTATCTGCTGAATACTAGACAGGGAGTCTGAGAGAAACTTGCCGAAAAAGTTTCGGAGACAATGGAAGAGTTCCAGAGAGAGAATAGTGAAATAGTTTCGTAAAACCGAAAAGTTGTTTCGGGATATACCATTAAGTCAAATTGGTTTCGGGACATGCCTGATAATTCTTGGAGGGTGCCAAAATTATTCTGGAAACTTCTGGGAATTTTTCGGGATAAAAACCGAAAATGTTTCGGAGCTTCCGGTTCCGCTTTGGTTGTTTTTCGCATATGAAATTCACTAATCTGAAATTGTTTTAGAATGAATCCAAAATCATTTTAGTGGGTACTGAAATTATTCTAAGAGCCACAGAAATATTTTCGGATTTAATGGACGTGAAAAATTGTCTTCATGAATAGTGAAAATGCATTCATGTTTGCTTTTCGCAGATGAAAATCACTAAACCAAAATTGTTTCAGAACGCATTGAAAATTATTTTAGTGGGTACTGGAAATGTTCTGAGACCACATAAATATTTTCAATTCGAACGGACGCTGAAAAATGTCGTCATGAATAGTGAAAGTGCTTTTTTGCTTGGCTTCTTGGAGAAGCCACCTTGAGGGCCTTTTGGTATTATCCCCTTGGCTTCTTGGAGAAGCCACCCTTGGGCTTGGCCTATAAATAGGGGTGGAGGGAGCTGCCTAAAGAGACACTCTTTGTCACATACAGGTGCCATTGCAATGATCTAGCTTCCCACTCCCTCCCCGCGAAATAGTTTCATAGAGCCGAAAGGCTGCCTGGGTTCCGGTGGGAACTAGTTCTGGACGGCGAAGCCCTGCCGGATAGATGACACCGTATGCGTGCAACTCTGTAGAGAGATCGTAGTTTCAGTCTTAGTTTGAGAGTCCCTCCCGAAGGGCTTTCCGTGTAACCGTCCGAGTTTCGAAGGTCCTTCCGAAGGGCTGTCCGAGTGATCGTCCGTGTTTTGAAGGTCCTCCCGAAGGGCTGTCCGCGACACCGTCCGGGGGACTGTCCGAGGGGCAGATGAGGGTATACATCCTCGCGGTTGGGAGGTTGTAAATCCTAGCTGCGGGGATCTGCACCGCCGATCGTCATCGACTCTACTTCCCGCTGCACTTCGAGTCGGTAATGAAAAAGATCAAACCTTGTATGTAGTCTCCATAGTGGTCCTGGGCTGGTGCGTAAGTCGGAAAGTTTTTGTTTTCTTCTACGTGACCCAACACTTTCACCTATATATACTCTTATACCCTAAAAACATCAGGGGGAGCCACGAAACCACTTTTCCACTGCCGCAACCTTCTGTACCCATTAGATCCCATCTGGGGCCTTTTCCGGCGATCCGCCAGAGGGCGATTCGATCACGGAGGGCTTCTACATCAACACCATAGCCTCTCCGATGATGTGTGAGTAGTTTACCACAGACCTTTGAGTCCGTAGTTATTAGCTAGATGGCTTCTTCTCTCTCTTTGGTTCTCAATACAAAGTTCTCCTCGATATTCTTGGAGATCTATTCGATATAATACCTTTTGTGGTGTGTTTGCCGAGATCCGATGAATTGTGGATTTATGATCAAGTTTATCTATGAACAATATTTGGTTCTTCTCTGAATTCTTATATGCATGATTTGACATCTTTGCAAGTCTCTTCGAATTATCGGTTTAGTTTGGCCTACTAGGTTGATCTTTCTTGAGATGGGAGAAGTGCTTAGCTTTGGGTTCAATCTTGCGGTGTCCTTTCCCAATGACAGTAGGGGCAGCAAGGCACGTTTTGTATTGTTGCCATTGAGGATAAAAAGATGGGGTTTATATACTATTGCTTGAGTTTATCCCTCTACATCATGTCATCTTGCCTAAATCATTACTTTGTTCTGATGAGCTTAATACTCTAGATGCATGCTAGATAGCGGGCAATGTGTGAAGTAATAGTAGTAGATGCATAATCGTTTCGGTCTACTTAACACGGATGTGATGCCTATATTTCATAATCGTTGCCTAGATATTCTCATAACTATGCGCTCTTCTATCAATTGCTCGGCAGTAATTTTTTCACCCACCGTAATACTTGCTATCATGAGAGAAGCCACTAGTGAAACCTACGGCCCCTGGGTCTCTTTCTCATCATATTGCATCTCTTTTATTTACATCGCATCTCGTTAACTATTCTGCAATCTATACAACAAAAATACCAAAAATATTTATCTTATTACCTTTATCAGATCTCACTTTCGTAGGTGACCGTGAAGGGGTTGACAACCCCTTTATCGCGTTGGTTGTGAGGTTCTTGATTGTTTGTGCGGGTACTAGTTGACTTGCGTGTTATCTCCTACTGGATTGATACCTTGGTTCTCAAAAACTAAGGGAAATACTTACGCTACTTTGCTGCATCACCCTTTCCTCTTCAAGGGAAAACCAATGCATGATCAAGAGGTAGCAAGAAGGATTTCTGGCGCCGCTGCCAGGGAGATGTACGCTCAAGTCAAGACATACCAAGTAACCATCATAAACTCTTCTCCCTCGCATTACATTATTTGCCATTTTCCTCTCGTTTTCCTCTCCCCCACTTCACCTTTGTTGTTTTATTCGCCCCTTTTCCGTTCGCCTCTTTCTGCTCGCCTGTTGTGTGATTGTGTGTTGGATTGATTGTTTGTCACGATAGCTCAAGATAATAATAAATTATGTGACTTTTCCAATACCAACAACAATGATTTTATTAGCACTCTGATTGCTCCTATTACCGATGCTGAATCTTGTGAAATTAATGCTGCTTTGTTGAATCTTGTCATTAAAGATCAATTTTGCGGCCTTCCTAGTGAAGGTGGCGCTACCCATCTAAAGAACTTTGCTGATTTGTGTGATATGCAAAATAAGAAAGATGTGGATAATGATATTGTTAAATTGAAGCTATTTCCGTTTTCTCTTAGAGATCGTGCTAAAAGTTGGTTCTCTTCTTTGCCTAAATATAGTATTGATTCAGGGAATAAGTGCAAATATGCTTTTATCTCTAAGTATTTTCCTCCCGCTAAAATCATCTCTCTTAGAAACGATATTATGAATTTTAAGCAACTTGATCATGAGCATGTTGCACAAGCTTGGGAGAGGATGAAATTAATGATACGTAACTGCCCTACACATGGTTTGAATTTATGAATGATTATACAAAAAAATTATGCCGGATTGAATTTTGCTTAGAGAAATCTTTTATATTCGGCCACGGGGGGCACTTTTATGGAAATCACTTTAGGAGAAGCTACTACACTCCTAGATAATATTATAGTTAATTATTCTCAATGGCAAACCGAAAGATCCACTAGTAAAAAGGTTCATGCGATTGAAGAGATTAATGTTTTGAGTGGAAAGATGGATGAACTTATGAAATTGTTTGCTAATAAGAGTGTTTCTTCTGATCCTAATGATATGCCTTTGTCCACTTTTATTGAGAATAATAATGAATCTATGGATGTGAATTTTGTTGGTAGGAACAATTTGGTAACAACGCGTATATAGGAAATTTTAATTATAGGTCGTTTCCTAATAATTCCTCTAATAATTATGGTAATTCCTTCAATAACTCTTATGGAAATTTTAATAAGATGCCCTCTGACTTTGATACTAGTGTTAAAGAATTTATGAGTTCACAAAAGAATTTCAATGCTTTGGTTGAAGAAAAACTGCTTAAGATTGATGAGTTGGCTAGGAACGTGGATAGAATTTCTCTTGATGTTGATTCTTTGAAACTTAGATCTATTCCACCTAAGAATGATATCAATGAGTCTCTCAAAGCCATGATAATTTCCATTTATGAATGCAAAGAAAGAACCGCTAGGATGCGTGCTAAAAAAGATTGCTTTGTGAAAGCATGTTCTTCTAGTGTTCATGATAATAATGATGAAGATCAAAAAGTGATTGATGTGTTTCCTATCAAATCTTTGTTTTCCAATATGAATCTTGATAAAGATGGGATTGGAGATGAGTCAACTTTAGTTAAAGGGCGTCCCAATGATTCGGAGTTTTTAGATCTTGTTAATAAAAGTGTGATTGAAGAGGTCAAAACTTTACATAACAATGAACCCACTATTTTGGATCTCAAGGAATTTAATTATGATAATTTCTCATATGCCCTAGAGGCAATAATAAAGTTATTATTTATTTCCTTATTTCATGATAAATGTTTATTATTCATGCTAGAATTGTATTAACCGGAAACATGATACATGTGTGAATACATAGACAAATATAGTGTCACTAGTATGCCTCTACTTGACTAGCTCGTTGATCAAAGATGGTTATGTTTCCTAACCATAGACATGAGTTGTCATTTGATTAAAAAGAATCACATCATTAGGAGAATGATGTGATTGAATTGACCCATTCCGTTTGCTTAGCACTTGATCGTTTAGTTTGTTGCTATTGCTTTCTTCATGACTTATACATGTTCCTATGGCTATGAGATTATGCAACTCCCGTTTACCGGAGGAACACTTTTTGTGCTACCAAACATCACAACATAACTGGGTGATTATAAATGTGCTCTACAGGTGTGTCCGAAGGTACTTGTTGAGTTGGCATATTTCGAGATTAGGATTTGTCACTCCGATTGTCGGAGAGGTATCTCTGGGCCCACTCAGTAATGCACATCACTATAAGCCTTGCAAACATTGTAACTAATGAGTTACTTGCGGGATGATGTATTGCGGAACGAGTAAAGATACTTGCCGGTAACGAGATTGAACTAGGTATTGATATACCGACGATCGAATCTCAGGCAAGTAACATACCGATGACAGAGGGAACAACGTATGTTGTTATGCGGTTCAACCGATAAAAATCTTCATAGAATATGTAGGAGCCAATATGGGCATCCAGGTTCCGCTATTGGTTATTGACCAGAGAAATGTCTCGGTCATGTCTACATAGTTCTCGAACCCATAGGGTCCGCACGCTTAACGTTCGTTGATGATATAGTATTTATGAGTTATGTATGTTGGTAACCGAATATTGTTCGGAATTCCGGATAAGATCACAAACATGACGAGGAACTCCCGAATTGTCCGAAGATAAAGTTTATATATGGGATAATAGTATTTGGTCTCCGGAAGGGTTCCAGAATTCACCGGAAGGGGTTCCGGATGTTTCCCAAAATGTATGGGTACGAGAACACTTTATTTGGGCCAAAGGGGAAAGCCCATAAGGTTTTTGGAAAGCGCAAAAGGTAGTTTTGCGGAGTCCAGGGGCCAGATCCCAGGGTCCCTGGTGTCTGGGTCCAGACGCCGGGAACCCTGGCGTCTGGCCCTGGAGTCCGAGAAGGACTCTTGCCTTTCAGGTGAAACTGACTTTGTGGAGGCTTTTACTCCAAGTTTCGACCCCAAGGCTCAACATATAAATAGAGGGGTAGGGCTAGCACCCAAGACACATCAAGAAACACTAAGCCGTGTGCCCGCTACCCCGTCCCCTCTAGTTTATCCTCTGTCATAGTTTTTGTAGTGCTTAGGCGAAGCCCTGCGGAGATTGTTCTTCACCAACACCGTCACCACGCCGTCGTGCTGCCGGAACTCATATACTACTTCGCCCCTCTTGCTGGATCGAGAAGGCGAGGACGTCATCGAGCTGAATGTGTGCTGAACGCAGAGGTGTCGTACGTTCGGTACTTGATCGGGATGGATCGTGAAGGTGTACGACTACATCAACCGAGTTGATAAACGCTTCCGCTTATGGTCTAAGAGGGTACGTAGAAAACACTCTTCCCTCTCATTGCTATGCATCACCATGATCCTGCGTGTGCATAGGATTTTTTTTGAAATTACTACGTTCCCCAACAGTGGTATCCGAGCCTGGTTTATGCGTAGATGTTATATGCACAAGTAGAACACAAGTGAGTTGTGGGCGATACAAGTCATACTGCTTACTAGCATGTCATACTTTGGTTCAGTGGTATTGTTGGATGAAGCGGCCCAGACCGACATTACGTGTATGCTTACGTGAGACTGGTTCTACCGACGTGCTTTGCACACAGGTGGCTGGCGGGTGTCAGTTTCTCCAACTTTAGTTGAATTGAGTGTGGGTACGCCTGGTCCTTGAGAAGGTTAAAATATCACTAACTTGACGAACTATCATTGTGGTTTTGATGCGTAGGTAAGAACGGTTCTTGCTCAGCCTGTAGCAGCCACGTAAAACTTGCAACAACAAAGTAGAGGACGTCTAACTTGTTTTTGTAGGGCATGTTGTGATGTGATATGGTCCAGACATGATGCTATATTTATTGTATGAGATGATCATGTTTTGTAACGGAGTTATCGGCAACTGGAGGAGCCATATGGTTGTCGCTTTATTGTATGCAATGCAATCGCCCTGTAATTGCTTTACTTTCTCACTAAGCGGTAGTGATAGTCGTAGAAGCAATAGTTGGTGAGACAACAATGATGCTACGATGGAGATCAAGGTGTCACGCCGGTGACGATGGTGATCATGACGGTGCTTCAGAGATGGAGATCACAAGCACAAGATGATGATGGCCATATCATATCACTTATATTGATTGCATGTGATGTTTATCCTTTATGCATCTTATTTTTCTTTGTTTGACGGTTGCATTATAAGATGGTCTCTCACTAAATTTCAAGATAAAAGTGTTCTCCCTGAGTATGCACCCGTTGCCAAAGTTCGTCGTGCCGAGACACCATGTGATGATCGGGTGTGATAAGCTCTACGTCCATCTACAATGGGTGCAAGCCAGTTTTGCACATGCAGAATACTCGGGTTAAACTTGATGAGCCTAGCATATGCAGATATGGCCTCGGAACACTGAGGGTGAAAGGTAGAGCGTGAATCATATAGTAGATATGATCAACATAATGATGTTCACCATTGAAAACTACTCCATTTCACGTGATGATCGGTTATGGTTTAGTTGATATGGATCACGTGATCACTTAGATGATTAGAGGGATGTCTATCTAAGTGGGAGTTATTAAGTAATATGATTAATTGAATTTAAAATTATCATGAACTTAGTACCTGATAGTATTTTGCTTATCTATGTTGTTGTAGATAGATGGCCCGTGCTGTTGTTCCATTGAATTTTAATGCGTTCCTTGAGAAAGCAAAGTTGAAAGATGATGGTAGCAATTACACGGAATGGGTCCGTAACTTGAGGATTATCCTCATTGCTGCACAGAAGAATTACGTCCTGGAAGCACCGCTAAGTGCCAAACCTGCTGCAGGAGCAACACCAGATGTTATGAACGTCTGGCAGAGCAAAGCTGATGACTACTCGATAGTTCAGTGTGCCATGCTTTACGGCTTAGAACCGGGACTTCAACGACGTTTTGAACGTCATGGAGCATATGAGATGTTCTAGGAGTTGAAGTTAATATTTCAAGCAAATGCCCAGATTGAGAGATATGAAGTCTCCAATAAGTTCTATAGCTGCAAGATGCAGGAGAATAGGTCTGTCAGTGAGCATAAACTCAAAATGTCTGGGTATCATAATCACTTGACTCAACTGGGAGTTAATCTTCCTGTTGATAGTGTCATTGACAGAGTTCTTCAATCACTGCCACCAAGCTACAAAAGCTTCGTGATGAACTATAATATGCAAGGGATGAATAAGACAATTCCTGAGCTCTTCGCGATGCTAAAGGTTGCGGAGGTAGAAATCAAAAAGGAGCATCAAGTGTTGATGGTTAACAAAACCACCAGTTTTAAGAAAAAGGGTAAAGGGAAGAACAAGGGGGACTTCAAGAAGAACGGCAAACAAGTTGCTGCTCAGGAGAAGAAACCCAAGTCTGGACCTAAGCCTGAGACTGAGTCCTTCTACTTGAAACAGACAGGTCACTAGAAGCGGAACTGCCCCAAGTATTTGGCGTATAAGAAGGATGGCAAGGTGAACAAAGGTATATGTGATATACATGTTATTGATGTGTACCTTACAAGAGCTCGCAGTAGCACCTGGGTATTTGATACTGGTTCTGTTGCTAATATTTGCAAATCGAAATAGGGACTACGGATTAAGCGAAGACTAGCTAAGGACGAGGTGACGATGCACGTGGGAAATGGTTCCAAAGTCGATGTGATCGCCGTTGGCACACTACCTCTACATCTACCTTCGGGGTTAGTTTTAGACCTAAATAATTGTTATTTGGTGCCAGCGTTAAGCATGAACATTATATCTGGATCTTGTTTGATGCGAGATGGTTATTCATTTAAATCCGAGAATAATGGTTGTTCTATTTATATGAGTAATATCTTTTATGGTCATGCACCCTTGAAGAATGGTCTATTTTGTTAAATCTTGATAGTAGTGATACACATATTCATAATGTTGAAGCCAAAAGATGTGGAGTTGATAATGATAGTGCAACTTATTTGTGGCACTGCCGTTTGGGTCATATTGGTATAAAACGCATGAAGAAACTCCATACTGATGGACTTTTGTAATTACTTGATTATGAATCACTTGGTACTTGCGAACCGTGCCTTATGGGCAAGATGACTAAAACGCTGTTCTCCGGAACTATGGAGCGAGCAACAGATTTGTTGGAAATCATACATACTGATGTATGTGGTCCGATGAATATTGAGGCTTGCGGCGGGTATCGTTATTTTCTCACCTTCACAGATGATTTGAGCAGATATGGGTATATCTACTTAATGAAACATAAGTCTGAAACATTTGAAAAGTTCAAAGAATTTCAGAGTGAAGTGGAAAATCATTGTAACAAGAAAATAAAGTTTCTACGATCTGATCGTGGAGGAGAATATTCGAGTTACGAGTTTGGCCTACATTTGAAACAATGCGGAATAGTTTCGCAACTCACACCACCCGGAACACCACAGCGTAATGGTGTGTCCGAATGTCATAATCATACTTTACTAGATATGATGCGATCTATGATGTCTCTTATTGATTTACCGCTATCGTTTTGGGGTTATGCTTTAGAGACGGCTGCATTCATGTTAAATAGGGCACCATCAAAATCCTTTGAGACGACGCCTTATGAACGATGGTTTGGCAAGAAACCAAAGTTGTCGTTTCTTTAAGTTTGGGGCTGCGATGCTTATGTGAAGAAACTTCAACCTGATAAGCTCGAACCCAAATCGGAGATGTGTCTTCATAGGATACCCAACGAAAACTGTTGGGTACACCTTATACACAGATCCGAAGGCAAGACATTCGTTGCTAAGAATGGATCCTTTCTAGAGAAGGAGTTTCTCTCGAAAGAAGTGAGTCGGAGGAAAGTAGAACTTGATGAGGTAACTATACCTGCTCCCTTGTTGGAAAGTAGTTCATCACAGAAGCCGGTTCCTGTGCCATCTACACCAATTAGTGAGGAAGCTAATTATGATGATCATGAAACTTCAGATCAAGTTACTACCGAACCTCGTAGGTCAACCAGAGTAAGATCCGCACCAGAGTGGTACGGTAATCCTGTTCTGGAGGTCATGTTACTTGACCATGATGAACCTACGAACTATGAGGAAGCGATGATGAGCCCAGATTCCACAAAATGGCTTGAGGCCATGAAATCTGATATGGGATCCATGTATGAGAACAAAGTGTGGACTTTGGTTGACTTCCCCGATGATCGGCAAGTGCTATTGAGAATAAATGGATCTTCAACAAGAAGACTGACGCTGACGGTAATGTTACTGTCTATAAAGCTCGACTTGTTGGTAAAGGTTTTCGACAAGTCCAAGGAGTTGACTATGATGAGACCTTCTCACCTATAGCAATGCTTAAGTCCGTCCGAATCATGTTAGCTATTGTCGCATTTTATGATTATGAAATTTGGCAAATGGATGTAAAGACTGCATTCTTGAATGGATTTCTGGAAGAAGAGTTGTATATGATGCAACTTGAAGGTTTTATCGATCCATAGGGTACTAACAAAGTGTGCAAGCTCCAGCGATCCATTTATGGGCTGTTGCAAGCATCTCAGAGTTGGAATAAACATTTTGATAGTGTGATCAAAGCATATTGTTTTATACAGACTTTTGGAGAAGCCTGTATTTACAAGAAAGTGAGTGGGAGCTCTGTAGCATTTCTAATAGTATATGTGGATGACATATTATTGATGGGAAATGATATAGAATTTCTGGATAGCATAAAAGGATAATTGAATAAGACTTTTTCGATGAAAGACCTCGGTGAAGCTGCTTACATATTAGGTATCAAGATCTATAGAGATAGATCAAGATGCTTAATTGGACTTTCACAAAGCACATACCTTGACAAAGTTTTGAAGAAGTTCAAAATGGATCAGGCAAAGAAAGGGTTCTTGCCTGTGTTACAAGGTGTGAAGTTTAGTAAGACTCAATGCCCGACCACTGTAGAAGATAGAGAGAAAATTAAAGATGTTCCCTATGCTTTAGCCATAGGCTCTATCATGTATGCAATGATGTGTACCAGACCTGATGTGTGCCTTGCTATTAGTCAAGCAGGGAGGTACCAAAGTAATCCAGGAGTGGATCACTGGACGGCGGTCAAGAACATCCTGAAATACCTAAAAAGGACCAACGATATGTTTCTTGTTTATGGAGGTGACAAAGAGCTCATCGTAAATGGTTACGTTGATGCAAGCTTTGACACTGATCCGGACGATTCTAAATCGCAAACCGGATACGTGTTTTTATTGAACGGTGGAGCTATCAGTTGGAGCAGTTCTAAACAGAGCGTCGTGGCGGGATCTACATGTGAAGCGGAGTACATTGCTGCTTCAGAAGCAGCGAATGAAGGAGTCTGGATGAAGGAGTTCATATCCGATCTAGGTGTCATACCTAGTGCATGGGGTCCAATGAAAATCTTTTCTGACAATACTGGTGCAATTGCCTTGGCAAAGGAGTTCAGATTTCACAAGAGAACCAAGCACATCAAGAGACACTTCAACTCCATCCGAGATCAAGTCCAGGTGGGAGACATAGAAATTTGCAAGATACATACTGATCTGAATGTTGCAGACCCGTTGACTAAGCCTCTTCCACGAGCAAAACATGATCAGCACCAAGGCTCCATTGGTGTTAGAATCATTACTGTGTAATCTAGATTATTGACTGTAGTGCAACTGGGAGACTGAAGGAAATATGCCCTAGAGGCAATAATAAAGTTATTATTTATTTCCTTATTTCATGATAAATGTTTATTATTCATGCTAGAATTGTATTAACCGGAAACATGATACATGTGTGAATACATAGACAAACATAGTGTCACTAGTATGCCTCTACTTGACTAGCTCGTTGATCAAAGATGGTTATGTTTCCTAACCACAGACATAAGTTGACATTTTATTAAATGGGATCACATCATTAGGAGAATGATGTGATTGACTTGACCCATTCCGTTAGCTTAGCACTTGATCGTGTAGTTTGTTGCTATTGCTTTCTTCATGACTTATACATATTCCTATGACTATGAGATTATGCAACTCCCGTTTACCGGAGGAACACTTTGTGTGCTACCAAACATCACAAAGTAACTGGGTGATTATAAAGGTGCTCTACAGGTGTCTCCGAAGGTACTTGTTGAGTTGGCATATTTCGAGATTAGGATTTGTCACTCCGATTGTCGGAGAGGTATCTCTGGACCCACTCGGTAATGCACATCACTATAAGCCTTGCAAGCATTGTAACTAATGAGTTAGTTGCGGGATGATGTATTGCGGAACGAGTAAAGAGACTTGCCGGTAACGAGATTGAACTAGATATTGAGATACCGACGATCGAATCTCGGGCAAGTAACATACCGATGACAAAGGGAACAATGTATGTTGTTATGCGGTTCGACCGATAAAGATCTTCGTAAAATATGTAGGAGCCAATATGGGCATCCAGGTTCCGCTATTGGTTATTGACCAGAGAAATGCCTCGGTCATGTCTACATAGTTCTCGAACCCGTAGGGTCCGCATGCTTAACGTTCGTTGACAATATAGTATTTATGAGTTATGTATGTTGGTAACCGAATGTTGTTCGGAGTTCCGGATAAGATCACGGACATGACAAGGAACTCCGGAATGGTCCGGAGATAAAGTTTGATATATGGGATAATAGTGTTTGGTCTTCGGAAGGGTTCCGGAATTCACCGGAAGGGGTTCCGGATGTT
The DNA here is from genome assembly GCF_003073215.2 of Triticum urartu. Lineage (NCBI taxonomy): Eukaryota > Viridiplantae > Streptophyta > Magnoliopsida > Poales > Poaceae > Triticum > Triticum urartu. The sequence goes on from NC_053024.1 coordinate 120,378,210, forward strand.
TCCCGAAATGTTTGGGTATGAGAACACTTTATTTGGGCCAAAGGGGAAAGCCCACAAGGTTTTTGGAAAGCGCAAAAGGAAGTTTTGCGGAGTCCAGGGGCCAGACGCCAGGGTCCCTGGCATCTGGGTGCAGACGCCGGGAACCCTGGCGTCTGGCCCTGGAGTCCGAGAAGGACTCTTGCCTTTCGGGTGAAATAGACTTTGTGGAGGCTTTTACTCCAAATTTCGACCCCAAGGCTCAACATATAAAAAGAGGGGTAGGGATAGCACCCAAGACAAATCAAGAAACACCAAGCCATTTGCCGGCTACCCCGTCCCCTCTAGTTTATCCTCCGTCATAGTTTTCGTAGTGCTTAGGTGAAGCCCTCTGGAGATTGTTCTTCACCAACACCGTCACCACGCCGTCGTGCTACCGGAACTCATCTACTACTTCGCCCCTCTTGCTGGATCGAGAAGGCGAGGACGTCATCAAGCTGAACGTGTGCTGAACGCGGAGGTGCCATACGTTCAGTACTTGATCGGGACGGGTCGTGAAGGTGTATGACTACATCAACTGCATTGATAAATGTTTCCACTTACGGTCTATGAGGGTACGTAGACAACACTCTCCCCTCTCGTTGCTATGCATCACCATGATCCTACGTGTGCGTAGGATTTTTTTTTGAAATTACTACGTTCCCCAACATGTATTTCCTTGTTGCAATCTGTGTTAAATTCTCCTCATGCTTATGATCAAAATAAAGCTTTTACTAAACATATCTTTGATGCTTTAATGCAATCTTATGAAGAAAAGCTTGAACTAGAAGTTTCTATCCCTAGAAAACTTTATGATGAGTGGGAACCTACTATTAAAAAAATTAAGATTATTAATGCTATGCTTTGTGTGATTCGGGTGCTAGTGTTTCCACGATTCCAAAAACTTTGTGTGATGTGTTAGGTTTCCGTGAATTTGATGATTGTTCTTTAAATTTGCACCTTGCGGATTCCCCCATTAAGAAACCTATGGGAAGGACTAATGATGTTCTTATTGTTGAAAATAGGAATTTTGTGCCCGTAGATTTCATTGTTCTTGATATAGATTGCAATCTTATATGTCCTATTATTCTTGGTAGACCTTTCCTTAAAACGATTGGTGCAATTATTGACATGAAATAAGGAAATATTAGATTCGAATTTCCGTTAAGGAAATGCATGGAACACTTTCCTAGAAATAAAATTAAATTGCCTTATGAATCAATCATGAGAGCCACATATGGACTGCATACCAAAGATGACAATACCTAGATCGATTCTTGCTTTTATGCCTAGCTAGGGGCGTTAACCGATAGCGCTTATTGGGAGGCAACCCATTTTTATTTTTATTATTTACTTTTTGTTCCTTTTTAGTAATAAATAATTTATCTAGCCTATTTTAAGATTGTGTTTTTTATGTTTAAATTAGTGTTTGTGCCAAGTAAAGCCTTTAGTGTCTTCTTGGGTGATTGTTGTTTGATCTTGCTGAAATAAACAGAAAGTATGCGCTCACGAGAATAATTTTAATTTTTTACCAGAGAGCGATAAAATACCAATTCCAACTGAAGTACATCAATATACAAATTATTTAGGTCTTCCTAATATTTTAGAAGTTTTGGAGTTACAGAAGTATTCGAAACCTCCAGGTTGCTAAAGACTATTCTGTTTTGACAGATTCTGTTTTTCGTGTGTTGTTTACTTATTTTGATGAAACTATGGCCAGTATCGGGGGGTATGAACCATAGAGAAGTTGGAATACAGTAGGTTTAACACCAATATAAATAAAGAATGAGTTAATTACAGCACATTAAAGTGGTGGTTATTTTATACTAATGGAGCTAATGAGATTTTCTGTTGAGTTTTGTGTTGTGAAGTTTTCAAGTTTTTGGGTAAATATTTGATGGATTTTGGAACAAGGAGTGGCAAAAGCCTAAGCTTGGGGATGACAATGGCACCCCAAGGTAAAATTAAAGGACAACCAAAAGCCTAAGATTGGGGATGCCCCGGAAGGCATCCCCTCTTTCGTCTTCGTCTATCGGTAACTTTACTTGAGGCTATATTTTTATTCACCACATCATATGTGTTTTGCTTGGAGCGTCTTTTATGATTTGAGTCTTTGCTTTTTAGTTTACCACAATCATCCTTGCTGTACACACCTTTTGAGAGAGACACACATGAATCGGAATTTATTAGAATACTCTATGTGCTTCACCTATATCTTTTGAGCTAGATAATTTTGCTCTAGTGCTTCAGTTATATCTTTTTAGAGCACAGTGTTGGTTTTATTTTATAGAAATTATTGATCTCTCATGCTTCACTTATATTATTTTGAGAGTCTTTTATAACAGCATGGTAACTTGCTTTGGTTATAAAATTAGTCGTAATATGATAGGCATACAAGATGGGTATAATAAAAACTTTCATATAGAGTGCATTAAAAACTATGACAAGTTTGATACTTGATAATTGTTTTGAGATATAAAGATGGTGATATTAGAGTTGTGCTAGTTGAGTAATTGTGAAATTGAAAATACTTGTGTTAAGGTTGGCAAGTCCTGTAGCATGCACGTATGGTAACCGTTGTGTGACAAATTTGAAGCACGAGGAGTTCTTTGAGTGCCTTCCTTATGAGTGGCGGTCGAGGACGAGCGATGGTCTTTTCCTACCAATCTATCCCTCTAGGTTCATGTGTGTAGTGCTTGGTTTTGATGACTTGTAGATTTTTGCAATAAGTATGTGAGTTCTTATGACTAATGTTGAGTTCATGGATTATACGCACTCTCATCCCTCCACCATTGCTAGCCTCTCTTGTACCACGCATCTTTCGTCGGTACCATAAACCCATCATTTACCTTCCTCAAAACAACCACCATACCTACCTATTATGGCATTTCTATAGCCATTCCGAGATATATTGCCATGCAACTTTCCACCGTTCCGTTTATTATGACATGCTCATCATAGTCATATTGCTTTGCATGATCATGTAGTTGACATCGTATTTGTGGCATGGCCACCTTTCATAATTTTTTATACATGTCACTCTTGATTCATATCCCGGCACACCACCGGAGGCATTCACATAGACTAATATTTTGTTCTAAGTATCGAGTTGTAAGTAAATAAAAGTGTGATGATCTTCATTATTCTAGCATTGTCCCATGTGAGGAAAGGATGAAGGAGACTATGATTCCCCCACAATTCGGGATGAGACTCCGTATGACAAAAAGGAGGCCATAAAAAAGGAGAAGGCCCAAACAAAACAAGTAAAAATATGAGAGAAAAAGAGAGAAGGGGCAATGTTACTATCATTTTTCCACACTTGTTCTTCAAAGTAGCACCATGATCTTCATGATAGAGAGTCTCTTATGTTGTCACTTTCATATACTAGTGGGATTTTTTCATTATAGAACTTGGCTTGTATATTCCAATGATGGGTTCCTCAAATTTCCCTAGTTCTTCGTGAGCAAGCAAGTTGAATGCACACCCACTTAGTTTCTTTTGTTGAGCTTTCATACACTTATAGCCCTAGTGCATCCGTTGCATGGCAATCCCTACTCACTCACATTGATATCTATTGATCGGCATCTCCATAGCCCATTGATACGCCTAGTTGATGTGAGACTATCTTCCTCCCTTTTTGTCTTCTCCACAACCACCATTCAATTCCACCCATAGTGCTATGTCCATGGCTCACGCTCATCGGGGTTGTGCATGATGAGAGCATTTTGTGTGACGGAGATGTAGCATGGCCAAACTATATGATTTTGTATGGATGAGCTTTCTTTGGCTATGTTATTTTGAGAAGACATAATTGCTTGGTTAGTATGCTCGAAGTATTATTGTTTTTATGTCAATATTGAACTTTTGTCTTGAATCTTTTGGATCTGAACATTCATGCCACAATAAAGAAAATTACATTGACAATTATGTTAGGTAGCATTCCACATCAAAGATTTTGTTTTTACCATTTACCTACTCGAGGACGAGCAAGAATTAAGCTTGGGGACGCTTGATACGTCTCCAACGTATCTATAATATTTGATTGTTCCATGCTATTATATTATCTGTTTTGGATGTTTAATGGGCTTTAATATGCACTTTTATATTATTTTTGGGAATAACCTATTAACCGGAGGCCCAGTGCCAGTTTCTGTTTTTTTTTGCCTATTTTAGTGTTTTGCAGAAAAGGAATATCATAAGGAATCCAAACGGAACGAAACCTTCGAGAGGATCTTTCTTGGAACAAACGCAAACCAGGAGACTTGGAGTAGAAGTCTGGAACTCCGCGAAGCTTCCATGAGGCAGGAGGGCGCGCCCAGGGGTGGTAGGCACGCCCCCCACTCTCATGGGCCCCATGGAGCTCCACCAACGTACTCCTTTCGTCTACATATACTCTTATACCCTAAAAACATCAGGGGAGCCACGAAATCACTTTTCCACCGCCGCAACCTTCTGTACCCGTGAGATCCCATCTGGGGCCTTTTCCGGTGATCTGCCGGAGGGGGATTCGATCATGGAGGGATTTTACATTAACACAATAGCCTCTCCAATGATGTGTGAGTAGTTTACCACAGACCTTTGAGTCCGTAGTTATTAGCTAGATGGCTTCTTCTCTCTCTTTGGTTCTCAATACAAAGTTCTCCTCGATATTCTTGGAGATCTATTCGATATAATACCTTTTGTGGTGTGTTTGCCGAGATCCGATGAATTGTGGATTTATGATCAAGTTTATCTATGAACAATATTTGGTTCTTCTCTGAATTCTTATATGCATGATTTGACATCTTTGCAAGTCTCTTCGAATTATCGGTTTAGTTTGGCCTACTAGGTTGATCTTTCTTGAGATGGGAGAAGTGCTTAGCTTTGGGTTCAATCTTGCGGTGTCCTTTCCCAATGACAGTAGGGGCAGCAAGGCACGTATTGTATTGTTGCCATCGAGGATAAAAAGATGGGGTTTATATACTATTGCTTGAGTTTATCCCTCTACATCATGTCATCTTGCCTAAATCATTACTTTGTTCTGATGAGCTTAATACTCTAGATGCATGCTAGATAGCGGGCAATGTGTGAAGTAATAGTAGTAGATGCATAATCGTTTCGGTCTACTTAACACGGATGTGATGCCTATATTTCATAATCGTTGCCTAGATATTCTCATAACTATGCGCTCTTCTATCAATTGCTCGGCAGTAATTTTTTCACCCACCGTAATACTTGCTATCATGAGAGAAGCCACTAGTGAAACCTACGGCCCCTGGGTCTCTTTCTCATCATATTGCATCTCTTTTATTTACATCGCATCTCGTTAACTATTCTGCAATCTATACAACAAAAATACCAAAAATATTTATCTTATTACCTTTATCAGATCTCACTTTCGTAGGTGACCGTGAAGGGGTTGACAACCCCTTTTGTAACATCCCGAATTTCCAATTTGGAATGTTATACATAGGTCATCATATGCATATCATATTTTATTTGCATTTTGGCTTTGTGATCCCAAAATCCTAAGCAACTCGAGGACCCACAGAGAGAGTTGGGGATTTTATGGTTTTCATATTTGAATTTTCTCAAATATTGAAAAGTGGATCATTTTGGTTTAATTATTTTTCTCTCCAAAAATATTTCATAATTAAAATATATGAGTGGAGATAATATGAATTCTTTGAAATAAATTAAATAATGGAGGAAAAATATTAAAATCAAGTAAATAATTTATTTGGATTTTATCGCTGTTTGAATTAGAAAAATATGCATTTTTCAAAATTGCATTTTTAGGCCAAGATAATGTTCACTTTGTTCTAAATATTTTATTTAGACAGTGAAAATTTGTTTTGGCATTTTTAGATTTTTTTTGTTTATTTAGGATTTTCTCGGCGGAATCTGTTTAAAAAAACCCGACCTAACGGGCCGTGCCCGAGCCAGACTCAGTCCAAGCTCAGGCTTTATAAGCCAGCCCGAGCCCCCCCCCACGAGGCCCAAGTCGTCGCGCCCGAAACCCTAACCTGCGCCGCCACCGCTCGCCTACCGCCGCCGCCCGCGTCGCCTCCCCGGAGTTTGCCGCCGCCGTTTTTCCCCCGGTTTTCGTCGGTTTTATTTTCGATAAAAACCTAGATTGGTTTTTTTATTAGATTGCGTTTTATTTCGGTTTTTTCGGTTTAGTTTATTTAACGAACATTCGTTCGTTTACATCTGTTAGTGAACGATTGTCGTTAGATTGGTTCTGTTAGCGAACGTTCGTTCGTTAGTTTTTTCTTTTTATTTTCTATTCCGGCCAGGGACCTATCCGCGATTTTTATCACAGATTAGCCCCTGATCTTTAGACCCTCGCCATTTCTTAATCGCTCGTCCAAATCCAGTGAAACCAATGCCAAAATCTTCGTCTCGAACCCCTCTCTTTGTTTAACCAACTTGAAAAAGGTTTTGACAAATTTAAAATTTGGTTTCAAGCAGATTTGTCTTTGAAGTTCTTTTGACCGTAGTTTCAGTTCCGTATCTCCGTTTTGATTGATTCTTTTTTCAAATCGAACCTTTTCAGTTGAACTTTCAGTTCAGATATTCTTATTTGATGTTTTCCCCTTGCAACTTTGCTTGAGTGCTTATGTATGATATTGTTTGTTTGCGCTAGAATTCCCGGAGTGCGCAGTGTGCTACTACGAGTCACTAGGTTTTGCGGATCATCAGCAAGGCAAGTAACACATTGATCATACCCCTTTATTACCCAGTTCTTATGCATTTAGTTTCAACCCTCAAACATTTCATGAGTAGGATCTCTTGACATGTGGGTTTTGGGAAGTAGCTGATGAGGTAGAACCTATTGCCCATTTATTATCAAACCCCTAGGAGTTATTGCTATGTTATGCTATTTTATTGCCATGCTATGCTCCTATACGTGGATTGGGTTTGAGTGTATCCATGACAGATGTGAAATTATTAATTAATGGTTTACTTAAGGTGGCTACTTAAACACACATCTGGGTGGATTGGTTGCGGGCACCTAGGGATATACCAGTGCTGTCCTTTTTGGTTTGCCACCCAGGCTCAAAGGGATCATAAGATTATTCATGCTAGAAACTTCCATGTGCAGCCACAAGATATTATGGGCCCTAGCATAGTTGAGTAAGTTGTGGGAAACCTTTCCATGATGGGCTAGCAGATGTAGGGTATTGTAGGTGTACCGGCCTATCTATCGGTTAAGGGGACCTCTTCGGAAAGACTGTGTCTCGGTCATCCGTTTCTCAAACACCATGCAGTGTGAGAAATACAATGGAGGAGATCGAGTCTTGTGGGGAAAAGTGCGCAAACCTCTGCAGAGTGTACAAACTAATCATGGTTAGCTGTGTCCCCGGTTATGGACATCTTGAGTATCTGGTTCTTGGATTATCATGTGGATCTCATGACCCTAAATTAATTTTGTTGGGATGTTAATTACTTTTAATTGGGATTGAGATGGGGTTACCATTCTCAATGTTTTTAAACTACCATGATTGTTGAATAAAACATATTCCTTTGTTGTAGGGAAAAATTGGCTTTTCACAAAAACATTATAACCATAGAGCCTCCACCAGCCATATATGCATGTAGTGATAGCATTTACCTGTTTCATTGCTCTACTGTGTTATCTTGCCAGCATATTCCATGTGCTGACCCGTTTCGGCTGCAACATATCATGTTGCGGACTTTTCAGACGAAGAGTAAGGTGCGCTAGGTCGTTGTCGTGCACTCAGCTATGCCGTTGGAGTTGATGGACTCACTTTATCTTCCAAGTATTCCGCTGTTATCTTACTTAGATGGCCTTAAGCCATATTTATTGTTATAAGTTCTCTTTTGAGACATTCAATTTAATAAGTGTGTGATTGCCACTCTGTTAAAATCCTTCAAGTACTGTGTGTGTCAGCATTACCGATCCAGGGATGACACTTATGCACAAAGATTTGACCGTTTGAGGTCGGAGCGCTACAAGATGGTATCAAAGCACGCGCTAAATTTAGGACACGACCACTAAGATGAGCCATAGGTCACTCTTCTCTACTCATTTCTGACTCCTCACCATTTTCTACTCTATAGGATGGCGAACATAAGGAACAAGTTTGCACAACCGGATGAAGACGCACCTTTTGGATGACACTTGAAGGAAGTCACTAGATACCTAAACATCGGAATACCAAGCTTCACCGGGACCTACACCGCCACTTACCAGAAGAGGAGCTTGGATGATTCGAGTTCAAGTTCCAGGAAGGACATTCATGCCTGTCACTGATCCCATAAAGTTTTCCTTTGATGCACCAACCTGGAGTCTAGGAAAGAGCATGTCAGCCCACATCGCCATAGGACACATCGGTGAAGTTTATCACAAGGAATTTAAGGACACCATCTACCAGATATGTGGGCGCCGAGATGAGCAATGGGAGATGATCAGCACCCAGAAGGACATGTCCATTGCATCTTACATCCAGGAGTTAAACCAGCACATTCGTCGCCAGGAGAACCAAATATGCGCAAGCATGATAGATCCGAAGAAGTTGATGACTAGCAACATGGAGCTGGAAGCGGAACTCAAGTCTACACACGACAGATACAAGGAGGAAATCACCGTACTAGTGGAGATGAATGACGACCTGACAAGGAAGCTAGGAGTATTCATGGGAGACCCTGTGCCAGGAGGAGATGACGACCACCCCAAGGACTACATCATCACCGATGACACCGAATCCGACCCCAGTGACGATGATTATGGAGACGAAGCTGGAGCAGATATCATTGAGTCATCTACGGATCAAATTTTTTAGTAGACCACCATACTATTAGCAGTATTTCCCCCATGTATATATTAGTAGTCCGAGCACTGTAATGATAGTTAGATCGACGCGTGCCCTTGCTTGAATTGTTTTGGAGTGATATTGATTGTGTTTGTCTCATGTGCATATGGGTAGTGCTTTCTCACTAGACCTCATTCTATTCTAATCTCTCCCCTCTGAACCCATCAGATGCCTCCGAGACATGACCCCAGATTTGCTTTCCCACCGGAGCTCACTCAGTTGATCCAGCAGCAGAATACACTGATGCAGTTGCTAGTCCAGAACCAAGGCAACAACAACAACAACAATAACAACAACCCACCGCCACCACCACCAGTTGACAACCTAGCCCGTTTCTGAGGTTACAATTGCAGGTGTTTTCCAGTAGCATTGAGCCCATAGTTTCAGATGACTGGCTACGCAGGATTGGAAGGGAGTTAACCACTGCAGGTTGCACATATGCTGAGAAGGTGCGTTTTACCACACACCAATTGGATGGAGCTGCAGCCTCATGGTGGGAGAATTACACAGCTACTTTCCCCATAGCCAATGTTACTTGGGAGCAGTTTTAGCAAGCATTTCGCACTGCTCATGTCTCAACTGGAGCCATGAGCATGAAAGTGTGAGTTTCGCAACTTAAGCCAGGGAAACCATACTGTGGTGCAGTACGTGGAGGAGTTTTGCAAGTTAGCTCGCTATGCACCAGATGATGTGGCCATAGATGCCACGAAGCAAGAGAAGTTTATGGAAGGGCTGAATGATGAGATGAGAGTGCAGTTGATGGTGGCAACATTTAACAACTACCAGGAGTTGGTAGATAAGGCCCTCATGATTGAAGGAAAGCAGCAGCAAATTGAGAGCCGCAAAAGGAATAATGGACAAGTGAAGTACAATTCAGGAGCTCAGGAGAAGCCTCGTTTCACCCCGAACTGGGGAGGATTTACCCATAACCATGGAGGCCATACCCACAATGGAGGAAGTTCGCATAAGCACAATGGCTCTAGGAATGGAAATGGGAGTGGAGCAAGCAATCAGAACCGCTCTAACCCAAGCACGCCCGCCAAGAAGGACCAAAGTCACGTTACTTGTTTCAAGTGCGGGAAGACTGGACACTACGCTAATGAGTGTCCTGAACTCAAGAATGGAAATGGCAATGGAAGCTCTGGGAAGAAGCCCAACCCTTTCAACAAGGGACAAGTGAACCACGTGAATGTGGAGGAGGTTGAGGAGCAGCCAGATGCAGTTATCAGTAAGTTTTTGGTTAAGTCATTTACTGTAATAGTTATTTTTGATACTGGTGCATCGCATTCATACATATCAAGGGGATTTGTGGATAAGTATAAGTTGCCCACCAAAGTTCTTAAGACACCTATGTTAGTAAGCTCACCTGGAGCGGAGTATATGGAAAGCAGTGGATGTTTTTAGATGCCATTGACCATAGGTAGGCATGTTTTCCCCTCAGACTTAATAATTTTGGAATCACAAGGGTTGGATGTGATACTCGGTATGGATTGGCTATCCATGTATGGAGGAGACATTGATTGCGCCAGTAAGTTAATTCTGCTCAGCACACCGGAGGGAAAAACGATTAAGTATGTATCCATGCATACACCAAAGATGACTCATGTAAATTCCCTCACGGGAGTTGTCAAGGAGGAAGTGCCTGTAGTAACGGATTACCCGGATGTATTTCCAGAGGAATTACCAGGGATGCCGCCGGATCGAGACATTGAGTTTTTAATAGAGTTGCTGCCAGGCACTGGACCAATATCGAAGAGACCATACCGGATGCCCGCTAATGATCTGGAGGAGATTAAGAAATGGATTAAGGAGTTATTGGAGAAAGGTTACATTCACCGAAGTTCATCACCATGGGGAGCCCCGGTGCTCTTGGTTGAGAAAAAAGATAAGTCTCTATGAATGGTTGTTGATTATCGTGCATTGACTGAAGTGACGATCAAGAACAAGTACCCACTGCCGATGATCAATTATTTGTTTGACCAGCTGCAAGGAGCTAAAGTATTTTCCAATATCGATCTTCGATCAGGATACCAACAACTGAAGGTCCGAGAATAGGATATACCTAAGACAACCTTCACCACAAGGTACGGGCTATATGAGTACATGGTTATGTCATTTGGATTGACTAACGCCCCTGCCTATTTCATGAGCATGATGAATAAGGTGTTCATGGAATTCTTGGATAAATTTGTTGTGGTATTCATTGATGACATTTTGGTATACTCGAAAAACGAAGAAGAGCATAAGGAGCATTTGCGTTTAGTTCTCGAGAAGCTCAGAGAGCATCAGTTATATGCCAAGTTCAGCAAATGTGAGTTTTGGTTGAAGGAAGTAGGATTCCTTGCACATGTTATATCAGGGGAAGGTATAGCAGTAGACCTTTCTAAGGTTCAGTCAGTCACTAAGTGGTTGGCAACCACCTCAGTTGGAGAGATCTGCAGTTTTCTTGGACTCGCGGGATATTATAGGAGATTCATTGAGAATTTCTCTAAGATTGTGAAGCCTATGACGGAGTTGTTGAAGAAGGACACCAAGTTCAAATGGACAGATGAATGTGAGGAAAGTTTCTAGGAGTTGAAGAAACATTTGGTTACAGCCCCAGTGCTGATTCTGCCGGATATACGCAAGGATTTCCAAGTGTATTGCGACGCATCTCGCTTAGGACTTGGAGGCGTTCTTATGGAGGATGGAAGAGTTGTTTCGTATGCCTCACGACAGCTTCGACCACATGAGTTGAATTATGCCACGCATGATTTGGAGTTAGCAGCTGTAGTGCATGCACTCAAGACCTAGAGACATTTTCTTATTGGGAATCATTGTGATGTGTACACGGATCATAAGTGTTTGAAGTACATTTTCACATAGAAGGAGTTGAATCTCAGGCAAAGGAGATGGTTGGAGCTTATAAAGGATTATGATATGAAGCTGCATTATCACCCAGGGAAGGCCAATGTCGTAGCAGACGCTTTGAGCTGGAAGAGTTATGCCAATACCCTCGTAAGCGGAGGATTGCCAACGGAGTTAGCTGAAGATCTCAGGGAGCTTCGTTTGGAGATAGTCCCTAGAGGTTTTGTTGCAACATTGGAAATTTAGTCAACATTATTGGGAAAAATTTAAGAAGCTCAGAAGGATGGTAAGGAAATTGTTGTGATAAAGGAGAAGATGAGCAAAGGAAAGGCAAGGGTTTTCGTGAGGATGAGCACGACACCTTGTGGGTTGAGGACCGTGTTTATGTACCTAATAATGCAGAGATTAGGAAGTTGATACTTTAGGAAGCTCATGACTTGCCATACTCGATACACCCCGGAAACACCAAGATGTATTTGGATTTGAAGGAGCGTTTCTGGTGGACTGGTATGAAGAAGGATATTGCTGAGTATGTAGCCGTATGTGATGTATGTCAGAGAGTGAAGGCAGAACATCAGAAGCCAGCAGGATTACTGCAACCTATGCGGATACCCGAATGGAAGTGGGATAAGCTTGGCATGGATTTCATCACCGGTTTACCCAGGACCCGATCGGGATACGATTCTATTTGGGTAGTAGTGGATCATTTGACCAAAGTGGCCCAGTTTATCCCAGTGAAGACCACCTATACAAGTGCGAAGTTGGCCAAGATATATATGACCAGGATCGTATGTCTGCATGGAGTTCCGAGGACCATCGTATCAGACAGGGGAACGCAGTTTACTTCAAGGTTTTGGCACCAGTTGCACCAGACTTTGGGCACCAGGCTAGAGTTTAGTACAACTTTTCATCCGTAGACCGATGGACATACCGAGAGAGTCAATCAGATTCTGGAGGACATGTTGAGGGCTTGTGCACTAGATTATGGATATAGTTGGGATGATAATTTACCCTACGCAGAGTTCTCATACAACAACAGTTACCAAGCCAGTCTGAAGATGGCACCTTTTGAAGCCTTGTATGGAAGGAGGTGCAGGATACCGTTGATGTGGGATGAAGTTGGAGACCATCAGTTGTTTGGACCAGATCTGATTAACGAGTCAGAAGAGAAGGTTAAGTTGATTCAAGATAGACCAAAGGTAGCTCAGTCCAGGCAGAAGAGGTATGAAGACTCAAAATGCAAGGAGGTAGTCTATGAAATTGGAGACAGAGCATATCTTCATGTGTCACCTCTGCGAGGAGTTAAACGTTTTGGAGTTAAGGGAAACTAGCCCCAAGATTTGTAGGACTATATCGAGTCTTGGAACATATGTGAGAAGTTTCCTACAAGCTGGAGTTACCCGAAGGACTGTCAGGAGTTCATGATGTGTTTCGCGTTTCCCAGTTGAAGAAGTGTCATGCTGAGATGGCCGATATTCCTCTCAGAGATACAATGCCCCTAGAAGCAATTCAGTTGGATAGTGATCTCACCTATGAGGACAAACCAGTGAAGATTCTCGAGTTTGCCAGCCGAGTCACGCGCAGTAAGGTTATCAAGTTTTGCAAAGTTCAGTGGAGTCACCATACCGAGGATGAAGCCACCTGGGAACGAGAGGATGATCTACGGAAAGACCACCCACACCTATTTTCTAGCCAACCCGAATCTCGAGGGCAAGATTCACCTTAAGGGGGGTAGGTTTGTAACATCCAAAATTTCCAATTTGGAATGTTATACATAGGTCATCATATGCATATCATATTTTATCTGCATTTTGGCTTTGTGATCCCAAAATCCTAAGCAACTCGAGGATCCACGGAGAGAGTTGGGGATTTTTTTTATTTTTTTGTATAGCCTAATTTGTTCTTTGTTACTTTGTGTAAGTATTTTCTTCCTTTTCTTCTAGTTTGTACAATATTGTTCTTGATTTGTTTTCAATAAAGAGGGTTGTGAGGTTTTGCCTTGCAGTATATAGTCAAAAAATGTATTGAAAAGTGGATCATTTTGGTTTTAAATATTTTTCTCTCTAAAAATATTTCATAATTAAAATATATGAGTGGAGATAATATGACTTCTCCAAAATAAATGAAATAATGGAGGAAAAATATTAAAATCAAATAAATATTTTATTTGGATTTTATCGCTATTTGAATTAGAAAAATATGCATTTTCCAAAATTGCATTTTTAGGCCAAGAAAATGTTCACTTTGTTCTAAATATTTTATTTAGACGGTGAAAATTTGTTTTGGCAATTTTATATTTTTTTTAGGATTTTCTCGGCGGAATCTATTTTTTTTAGAAACAAACAAACCGACCTAACGGGCCGTGCCCGAGCCGGACTCCGTCCGAGCTCGGGATTTATAAGCCAGCCCGAGCCCCCCCCCCCCCCCCCCCCCCCCGAGGCCTAAGTCGCCGCGGCCGAAACCCTAACCCGCGCCGCCGCCGCGCCGCCTCGCCGGACTTCGTCGCCGCCGGTTATCACCGGTTTTCGTCGGTTTTATTTTCGGTAAAAACCTAGATCGGTTTTTTTTATTAGATTGCGTTTTATTTCGGTTTAGCTCATTTAGATCTGTTAGTGAAAGATTTTCATTAGATTGGTTCTGTTAGCGAACGTTCGTTCGTTAGTTTTTTCTTTCTATTTTCTTTTTTGGCCAGGGACCTATCCGCGATTTTTATTGTAGATTAGCCCCTGATATTCAAACCTTCGCCGTTTCTTAACCGTTCGTCCAAATCCAGTGAAACTAACGCCAAAATCTTCGTCTCGACCCCCTCTCTCTGTTTAAACAACTTGAACAAGGTTTTGACAAATTTAAATTTTGGTTTCAAGCAGATTTGTCTATGAAGTTCTTTTGACCGTAGTTTCAGTTCCATATCTATGTTTTGATAGATTCTTTTTGCAATTCGAACTTTTTCAGTTGAACTCTTAGTTTGGATCTTCTTATTTGAAGTTTTCCCCTTGCATATTTGCTTGAGTGCTTATGTATGATATTGTTTTTACGCTAGAATTCGCGAAGTGCGCAGCATGGTACTACGAGTCACTAGGTTTTGCGGATCATCAGCAAGGCAAGTAACACATTGATCATACCCCTTTATTACCTAGTTTTTATGCATTTTGTTTCAACCCTCAAACATTGCATGACTAGGATCTCTTAACATGTGGGTTTTGGGAAGTAGTTGATGAGGTATAACCTATTGCCCATTTATTATCAAACCCCTCGGAGTTACTGCTACGTTATGCTATTTTATTGCCATGCTATGCTCGTAGACGTGGATTGGGTTTGAGTGTACCCATGACATATGTGAGACTATTAATTAATGGTTTACTTATGGTGGCTACTAAAACACATATCTGGGTGGATTGGTTGCGGGCACCTGGGGATATACCAGTGTTGTCCTTTTTGGTTTGCCACCCAGGCTCAAAGGGATCATAAGATTATTCATGCTAGAAACTTTCGTGTGCAACCACAAGCTATTATGGGCTCTAGCATAGTTGAGTAAGTTGTGGGAAACCTTTTCGTGATGGGCTAGGAGATGTAGGGGATTGTAGGTGTACCGGCCTATCTATCAGTTAAGGGGACCTCTTCGGAAAGACTGTGTCTCGGTCATCCATTTTTCAAACACCATGCAGTGCGAGAAATACAACGGAGGAGATCGAGTCTTGTGGGGAAAAGTGTGCAAACCTCTACAGAGTGTACAAACTAATCATGGTTAGCCATGTCCCCGGTTATGGACATCTTGAGTATCTGGTTCTTGGATTATTATGTGGATCTCATCACCCTAAATTAATTTTGTTCGGATGTTAATTACTTTTAATTGGGATTGCGATGGGGTTACTGCTACCTCTTGAGCACTGCGTTGGTATTCCCTTGAAGAGGAAAGGGTGGTGCAATAATGCAGCTGTCGGACTTCGGGTTCCGGCAGACCCTTAAGGTTCGAACTCTGGGGTGCGCACGGAGATCTTTCACCTACCGACTCACACTTCTATGGCTCGCAAGAAATCTAGGCTAGAAAGAAGAACACTCAAGGGACACGAGGTTTATATTGGTTCGGGCCACCGATGTGGTGTAATACCCTACTCTAGTGTGTGGTGTGGTGGATTGCCTCAGGGGCTGATGATGAACAATACAGGGGGAAGAACGGCCTCGCAAGAGGTGTTCTTGAGCTGGTGCGGTGTGTTCTACTCGGTCTGGATCCCTATCTCCCTTTCTCTTATCTCTACCTTTTCTTCCTTCTCTCATCCTTATGGTGGTTAGTCCTATTTATAGAGGCCCTGGTCCTCTTCCCAAATAATGAGCGGGATGGGCGCCAACAATCGGCCCTTTTGAAGGGGAACATCTAGTACAAGTTATCTTGACCAAAGGTGGTCTTCGGCCGCCAAAAGCACTG
Source organism: Triticum urartu (assembly GCF_003073215.2). Lineage (NCBI taxonomy): Eukaryota > Viridiplantae > Streptophyta > Magnoliopsida > Poales > Poaceae > Triticum > Triticum urartu. The sequence continues at coordinate 120,394,314 of NC_053024.1, forward strand.
GTGATGACGCCGTCTTGGGCTCCACGGTGACCTCCGTCCTGCCGCTCTGCTGGTCTTGGTCTCGTTGCACCGGAATGGTAACCTTTGCCCGATGCCTTGGACTGTGCTTGTTCCCTTTGCACCGAAGGGGAAACAAGGACACTGCACAGGCCGGCGCCCGCCTGATCTCGATCGTCATGGCTTGCATCACGGGCTCCTTGCGAGGTGCCCCTACCTTGATCTCTTCGCCTCCTTGCGAGCCTGCCTGATGAGGCTGCTCCTGAGGAAGCTTCCTGTCGTCCGCCCCGCAGGGCTTGGCCCCTCGCGAGGGTCTTGAGTTTGAGCTGATGAAGCTGGGCCGCACTGGGCCCCCACTCGAGCTACGCCGCAGGCCGTAGTCAGGCAAGTCTGGGGACCCCCGTTTGCAGAACACCGACAGTAGCCCCCGGGCCTGAGGCGCGCCCGGGCTGGGCCTAGCAGAGAAGCGAAGGGGCAAGCGCGAAGCGCCGCGGGCCACAATAGCCTGCGGCCTTGGACGCCGTGTGGCGACAGATTGGACATGGGCGTATGTGCTTCCCCACGACGCCTCGGCAACCGCACGACTTGACAAGTCCCTGCATGCAGAGAAATGGGTCATGATTACCTGCGATCGTGGTGGTCGGCGGTTGGCCTTCTCCAGCTATAAGTACGGGACTGTGCGAGCCTCGTTAGCTTATCCCTTCCTGCTACTCCTTTTCTTCTTCTTGGCTACTCGCCATTCCCATGGCTCCGCCGAAGAGATTCTCGGCCGTGAAGAAAGGAAAAGCTCGTCCGGCAGGGCCAGACTCCCCACCGACCAAGCGCGGCCGGGGCCGCCCTCGCAAGCACCCCGCGATCCCCGTAGTGGCTTCCCATGGTCATGGAGGCGGTTCCCTGCGCGGTGGTGAGCGCCCGGTTGCCGATGGGAGGCACACCGTGGCCGCGAGGCCCCCCAGGCCACGCTTTCGCTCGGCGGAGGTGCTGCCAGAATTCGTCGTGTGGTCAGCGGACCCGACCAGCACCTGGCTCCAGCTCCCCCGTTTCTTCGTAGGTTAACTGCCGGCCGGCGCTCGGGGCGGCCTCTGGCTTCAGGCAGATGGTTGCTGCAGCAGGGCCTCCTGGGCTTCGCTGGAGGTCTCCGCTTCTGGGAATGCGGTCCTGACCCGCGGCTGCCAAACATTTGCCCGTGCGCGCGGCCTGAGCCGGCGGTGCACCCTGCACTTCAAATTCGATGGCGACGCCACCCTCTACGTGAGGGTGTTGGGGGAAGACGGTCGCCACGCTGGGTGCTGCCCCGAAGACGATGACCGCGGCCGCCTGCCCAACCCCGGTGTTAACCAGGATAAAGACGACGGCAGGCGTGTAGGCGACGGCGCTCGGGGCTCGCCAAGCTTCGGCGACTCTATCTTAGGCAGTAGCTCCTCCAGCGGTGGCCGTGACCAGCCCCCGCGCCGTCGCACCCGCCTGGGTGAAGGTAGCGGGTCAGCCCGCCGTCGTGCCCCAATGAAGCGAGAGGAGGGATCCGCCTGAGCCCCCAGAGGCAGCTCGAGCTTTCGCTGCATGTTGGTGCCGAGCAAGTCGTGCCCATTTTGTTTTTCTTCTTTCCCTGCATAGAAAAAGAAGGTAGTATAGGGCCCCGCGGGGGCGTGTTAGAACTGTTGCTGTTAATCATCGTGCTTCTTCCTCTATTTCTGTGCTATGTTTACGCGCCGCGTGCCCATGTGCGGGAATTATTTAGCTCAGTGGGGCTTGACGCGGTCCTCGCCTCCCGAGGCTGAGGCCTCGCCGCGCGCTTCATGTCCTGCAAGGATTAGCAGGAGGAGTAGCCTTCGGTCTGGTTGTGGGGGCAATCGGCCCAGGTCCTGCGCTCGTGTCGCGACGCCCGTGGGGCACGGACTGGGAGGGGTGCTCCCGCAGCAGACCCGAACAGGAAAGCTTCAAGCAATCGGGGCAGAAAACACTCGCGAGGGCGCCCACGAACCTCCCTCGCGAGATTTGTGAGAGAAACAAGGCAAGTGAGTGAAAAAGATAAAGAGTCACAAGCCTGGGACGGCAACAACTCCAGTAAAACTTCAAACAGGAACGAACAAGCCAACTGTAGAAAGCAAATGAAAAAGCCGCGTCCGGCACCTATTCTAGTCTTCGACGTCTTCTCACCAACGCGGAGCTAAGTGCTGCCACTGGGCGTGGGCGGGAGCCCTCGAGGACCGAGGGCGGCACTCCGGAGACTCCGGGGCGTGTACAACCCCACTCATCATTACGTGAGAGTGTCACGGGTGGTGAGCTTCACAGGCATGGGCCTTCTTCACAGGCACCGGGCCTTTCCCAAAACGCGGCAGCTTCACAGGCATTGGCCTTCTTCACAGGCACCGGGCCTTTCCCAAAATGCGGCAGCTTCACATGCATTGGCCTTCTTCACAGGCACTGGGCCTTTCCCAAAATGCGGCAGCTTCACAGGCATTGGCCTTCTTCAGAGGCACCGGGCCTTTCCCAAAATGTGACCACTTCATAGGCATTGGCCTTCTTCACAGGCACCGGGCCTTTCCATAGGCGCTAGGCCTCGCTCAGGGATAGAACCTCCGGAGATGTTGAATGTTCCATGCGTTCTGGACGGGTACCCCCTCCGAGGTCTCCAAGCGCGTAGAGCCAGGCCTGGAAACATGAACAACCTTGAATGGGCCCTCCCACATGGGAGAGAGCTTGTGTAGCCCCTCCCTGGAGAGAACCCGTCTGAGCACGAGGTCCCCTACCTCAAGAGTTCTGGGGCGGATGTTGCGGCAGTGGTATCGCCGCGGCGCCTGTTGATACCTTGCCGCTCGTAGCGTGGCTTCTCGACGGTGTTCCTCCCCCAGCACGAGATCCGTCCCTCACATGGCATCCTGCTGCGTCTCGTCGAACCCAGGACCCATGCGGAGCGATGCCTGACCTTGTGAGGGAGGACAGCCTCTGCTCCGTAGACGAGGAAGAACGGGGTCTCGCCAGTCGACTTGGCTGCAGTTGTGCAGATAGACCACAGCACGGACTGGAGCTCGTCGTACCAGCCCCTGCCGCAAGCCTCCAGCTTCTTCTTGAAGGTCCTGGCTGTGAGGCCCCTCAGGACCTCCGCGTTGGCTCGCTCGGCCTGGCCGTTGCTCCAGGGGGGGGGGGTGCCACCGAGGCGTAGCATATCTGTGTTCCAAGGTTAGCACAGTACGTTTTGAAGAGATTGCTAGTGAATTGCGAACCGTTGTCGGTGATGATACGGTTAGGCACCCCAAACCGGCTCACGAGACCCTTGATGAACTTGACTGCGGAGCCTGCTGGGATGATGCGGACAACTTCAACCTCAGCCCACTTGGTGAACTTGTCCACAACGACGTAGAGGTAGCGATAGCCCCCTGGCGCGCGAGGGAACGGGCCCAGAATGTCTAGCCCCCAAACTGCGAATGGCCACGAGAGGGGTATAGTCTGTAGACCCCCCGCCGGCTGATGGATCTGCCTAGCATGGAACTGGTAGGCCTCGCAAGCCTTCACGAGCTCAACAGCGTCGCTGAGTGCTGTGGACCAGTAGAATCCACTGCGGGACGCCTTGCCGATGAGGGTTCGTGACGATGAGTGGTGCCCACAGTCTGCACCATGTATGTCCGCCAGCAGCTCCTTCCCTTGCTCTCTGGAGATGCAATGTAGGGACACGTCATTCGGTCGCTTCCGGTAGAGCTCCCCATCCTTGATGGAGTAAGCCGTGGCCTGTCGCGCTACACACTGTGCCTCCTCCTCGCTCTCCGGCAGGGTCCCTTGCATCAAGTAGTTCTTGAGCTCTGCGATCCAACACCCTTCCTGAGGCTCTAACGCTAGGAGCAGGCGTGCCCCTGAGGCCGGGCCGCAGGCCGAAGCTCCCGAGGTAGGTGGCTGAGGGAGCTCCTCCCTTGGTTGCGCCGTGCTCGATAGTGACGGTGCCGCCGAGGGTTTGAAGAGCCACTCCTCGAAGACGCCAGGCTCCTGAGGCAGCCGCCTGGATGCCCTCTTGGCAATGTCATCAGCCTCTTGATTGGTGCCGCGAGGCACATGCTGCAACTCTAGCCCCCAGAACTGTTTCTCCATCTTGCGAACCTCAGCGAGGTAGGCTTCCATGTACTCATCCTTTGGTTCGTATATCTTGTTGGAGAAGTTGACGAGGAGCTGCTAATCGCCCTTGATGATGAGGCGCTTTACCCCTAAGGCGATTGCGTCTTTCAAGCCTGCTATCAGGCCTTCGTACTCTGCTATGTTGTTGGAGACCTTTTCTCCGTGCTGGAAACAGAGTTGCACGGTGTAGTAGAGTTTGTCCTGGGTAGGGGATATGAGCACTGCGCCAGCTCCCGCGCCGTGTCGGGAGAATGCCCCATCGAAATACATGACCCAGCCGTCTGGTGCCTCACTTCCCGGGGAAAGTTATCGGTCCTCGCCTGCCTCGAGACCCGGTGCTTCTGCCCATTCTGCCACGAAATCTGCAAGTGCGGCTCCCTTGATGACTCCGGTCGTACTGAATTCTAGCTGAAATGCCTGTAGTTCGATGTTCCATTCAGTGAGTCTTCCAGCTGAGTTAGGGCTCCTGAGTACCCTTTCCAAGAGGTATGTCGAGACGACTTTGATGGGATGGCCTTGGAAATAGTGCCACAGCTTGCGTGAGGCCACTAATAGCGCGAGGAGGAGTTTTTGAGGCATGGGGTACCGTGCCCTTGCGTCCCGTAGCACCGTGTTGACGAAGTACACGGGATGCTCGACGAGGTTGAGGGTGCTGGCGCCGCTTGCATCCTCTAGAGGTCGAGGTCTCCTGAGATGGTGGAGCCCCCAGTGCTTGGTCGCTTGGAGAGGCCTCTCCTGCCCCGGGTGCGTTCTCCTGCTGCGGTTGTTCCCCTCCGGCTGCGGTCGTGGTCCTCGCGAGGCCCTCTTGGCTTTGCTTTGCTTCAGCCCGGATGGTTGCTGCGGCCTTGGTCCGGCGCTCCTCCCTGACCGCCACCAGGGCTGCGCTAGCGGAGTAGGGGGTGGCCGCAAGGTAGAGCACCAGGGTCTCCAGTGGACGCGGAGCTACCATCACTGGTGGGCTGGTAAGGTACCTCTTGAGATCTTGGAATGCCTTGTCGGCCTCTTCAGTCCATTCGAAGGGGCCCTTCTTCTTCATCAGCTTGAAGAAGGGTAGTGCTCGTTCCCCCAGCTTGGAGATGAAGTTCCCTAGCGCGGTTACACGCCCGGTGAGCTTCTGCATCTCTCTGAGGGCCCTTGGCGGGCTCATGTCTTCGAATTATTTGGACCTTCTCCGGGTTGGCCTCGATGCCCCTGTGGGACACGAGGAAGCCTAGGAGCTTTTCTGTGGGGACCCCAAACACGCACTTCTCCGGGTTGAGCCGTAGGTCCACTTCATTGAGGCTCGCAAAGGTTTCATCTAGGTCTTGTATCAGGGTTTTTGCCTCCCGGGACTTCACCACAATGTCATCGACGTAAGCTTCTGCGTTCCTCCGGAGCTGCCGGCCTAAGGCGATGTGCATCAGCCGCTGAAAGGTTGCACCTGCGTTGCGCAACCCAAATGGCATGCACGTATAGCAGTACACTCCACATGGGTCAGGAAAGCCGTTTTTTCCACGTCTTCTACCGCCATCTTGATCTGGTGATAGCCCGAGAAGGCATCTAGGAAGCACAATAGGTCACACTCTATAGTAGAGTCGACTATCTGGTCAATGTGGGGGAGCGGAAATGGATCCTGTGGGCAGGCTTTGTTGAGGTTGGTGAAGTCGACACACATGCGTTCCTTTCCTCCCTTTTTCGGCACAACGACCGGATTAGCCAGCCAATCAGGGTAGCAGACCTCGCGGATAACTCCTGCCGCTTCTAGCTTCCGGGTCTCTTGAACGACGAAAGCTTGTTTCTCAGTGGACTGTCGCCTCGCCTTCTGCTTCACGGGGCGCACGTTGGGGCACACGTTGAGGTGATGCTCAATCACACCCCTCGGGACCCCTGCTAACTGATCAGGTTCCCATGCGAACACCTTCTTATTCGTAGGCAAGAACCTCACCATGGCCTTCTCCTGCTCGGGCTCGAGGTTGGATCCTATGGTGAAGGTGGCGTCAGTGGACCCGTCCTCGTCGATCGGTACCTGCTTGGTTTCCGCCTTGTCTTGGGTGAACAACTGCTTCTTTTTAGCCGGCGCAGCCCCCTTGGTCTCAAGGGCGTCGGTGCCGGTGGGCTGCGTCACCGCGGCCACCCTGAAAGCAAGCTTGAGAGCCTACACCGCATCCCTTGTGTCTCCTGACACGGTAATGACGCCGCTGCTCCCGGGCATCTTCATGAGGTTGTACGCCGGGTGAGTTGCTGCCATGAACCGGGCCAAGGCCGGATAGCCGAGGATGGCATTGTAGGGGAGGCCGATGGGGGTGATGTCGAAGTCGATCAGCTCTGTGCGGAAGTTGTCGTGGGTGCCGAAGGTCACTGGGAGGTGGATCTGTCCCAAGGAGGCGGTGGAACCGACTCCGACACCTGAGAAAGGCCTGCTAGGCAGAAGCCGGTCTAGCGGCATGTGGAGGAGGCTGAAGGCCTCCACCGAGAGCACGTTGAGGCTGGCACCGCCGTCGATGAGGGTCCTGGTGACGGCCACCTGGCAGATGGTGGGGGTGCACAGCATCGGGAGCATGCCCGAACCGATGGGGTTGAAGGGGTGATCATCCGAGTCGAAGGTTAGATCGGCCTCGGGCGCCACCTAGCCCGGGGGGGCTTCTCGGCGCTTGGAGGCGGTGCTGATCCGGCGGGTGAACGGCTTGACGTGGTGGCTCGAGGGTGGTGCCTGTGAGCCACCCAGGAGGGCTGCGACGACGGGCGGCACTGGTGCGGCATAACAGGCGAGGAAGAGGTCATGCAGCTCCTCCCAGGAGGTCACAGAAGCCGTCGACAGGTGGAGGAGCCACACGCGCGGGTCACCGGCGAGGGCCATGGGAAACCAGTTGGCCATCACCCGATCGTTGACCCCGGCTTTGAGGACGGCCTCCTCATACGCCAGCAGGAAAACCAGCGGATCCGTCACGCTGTTGTAGCGCGGCGGCATCTCATGCTTGAACTTGTGCAGCCACAGCACTTGTCGCAAGGTGGGGGCGAAGGCTCGGAGCCCCCCGACCCCAGTGCCGACATCGGTTGCCAGAGCGGGCGGCGCGTTATCCGCCATGAGGGCGAAACGCGATGTTGGTGGAGAGCGGGTCGTCGGGAGGGAGAACTCTGGCACACCCCTACCTGGTGCACCAAATGTCGGATTTCGGGTTCCGGCAGACCCTTAAGGTTCGAACTCTGGGTTGCGCACGGAGATCTTTCCCCTACCGACTCGCGCTTCTATGGCTCGCAAGAAATCTAGGCCAGAAATAAGAACACTCAAGGGACACGAGATTTATATTGGTTTGGGCCACCGATGTGGTGTAATACCCTACTCCAGTGTGTGGTGTGGTGGATTGCCTCAGGGGCTGATGATGAACAATACAGGGGGAAGAACGGCCTCGCGAGAGGTGTTCTTGAGCTGGTGCGGTGTGTTCTACTCGGTCTGGATCCCTCTCTCCCTTTCCCTTCTCTCTCCCTTTTCTTCCTTCTCTCATCCATATGGTGGTTAGTCCTATTTATAGAGGCCCTGGTCCTCTTCCCAAATGATGAGCGGGAAGGGCGCCAACAATTGGCCATTTTGAAGGGGAACATCTAGTACAAGTTATCCTGACCAAAGGTGGTATTCGGCTGCCAAAAGCACTGGTGATGACGCCGTCTTGGGCTCCACGGTGACCTCCGTCCTGCCGCTCTGCTGGTCTTGATCTTGTTGCACCGGAATGGTAACCTTTGCCCGATGCCTTGGACTGTGCTTGTTCCCTTTGCACCAAAGGGGAAACAAGGACACTGCACAGGCCGGCGCCCGCCTGATCTCGATTGTCATGGCTTGCGTCACGGGCTCCTCGCGGCGTGCCCCTGCCTTGATCTCTCTGCCTCCTCGCAAGCCTGCCTCATGAGGCTGCTCCTGAGGAAGCTTCCTGTCATCCGCCCCGCAGGGCTTGGCCCCTCGCGAGGGTCTTGAGTTTGAGCTGATGAAGCTGGGCCGCACTGGGCCCCCACTCGAGCCACGCCGCAGGCCGCAGGCAGGCAATTCTGGGGACCCCCGTTCCCAGAACGCCGATAGTAGCGTAAGTATTTCCCTCAGTCTTTGAGAACCAAGGTATCAATCCAGTAGGAGACCACGTGTGAGTCACCTCGTACCTACACAAACAAATAAGAACCTCGCAACCAACGCGATAAAGTGATTGTCAATCCCTTCACATCCACTTGCAAGAGTGAGATCTGATAGAGAAGATAATAATAACATAAGTATTTTTGGTATTTTTATGATATAGGTTGAAAGTAAAGATTGCAAAATAAAATAGATTGGAAACTTGTATGATGGAGAATAGACTCGGGGGCCATAGGTTTCACTAGTGGCTTCTCTCAAGAGCATAAGTATTACGGTGGGTGAACAAATTACTATCGAGCTATTGATAGAAAAGCAAATAATTATGAGAATATCTAGGCATGATCATGTATATAGGCATCATGTCCGAGACAAGTAGACCGAAACGATTCTGCATCTACTACTATTACTCCACACGTCGACCGCTATCCAGCATGCATCTAGAGTATTAAGTTCCTAAGAACAGAGTAACGCCTTAAGCAAGATGACATGATGTATAGGTATAAACTCATGCAATATGATATAAACCCCATCTTTTTATCCTTGATGGCAACAATAAAATACGTGTCGTTTCTCTTTCTGTCACTAGGATCGAGCACCGCAAGATTGAACCCAAAGCTAAGCATTTCTCCCATTGCAAGAAAGATCAATCTAGTAGGCCAAACCAAACTGATAATTCAAAGAGACTCGCAAAGATAAACAAATCATACATAAAAGAATTCAGAGAAGATTCAAATATTGTTCATAGATAAACTTGATCATAAACCCACAATTCATCGGTTCTTGACAAAACACTGCAAAATAAGATTACATCGAATAGATCTCTAAGAGAATCGAGGAGAACTTTTTATTGAGATCCAAAGAGAGAGAAGAAGCCATCTAGCTACTAGCTATGGACCCGAAGGTCTGAGGTAAACTACTCACACATCATCAGAGGGGCCATGGAGTTGATGTAGAGGCCCTCCGTTATCAATGCCCCCTCCGGCGGAGCTCCGGAAAAGGCCCCAAGATGGTATCTCTTGGGTACAGAAGGTTGCAGCGATGGAAATAGGTTTGCGTGGTGCTCCTGGATGTTTGCGGGGTACATGGATATATATATATATAGGAGGAAGAAGTAGGTCGGTGGAGCAACGAGGGGCCCACGAGGGTGGAAGGCGCGCCCATGGGGGGGCGCGCCCCATGCCTCGTGGCCGCCTCGTTGATTGCTTGACGTCCGCTCCAAGTCCTGTAGATCATGTTTGTTCCAAAAATCACGTTCCCGAAGGTTTCATTCCGCTTGGACTCCGTTTGATATTCCTTTTCTCCGAAACACTGAAATAGGCAAAAAAACAACAATTTGGGCTGGGCCTCCGGTTAATAGGTTAGTCCCAAAAATAATATAAAAGTGTAAAAATAAGCCCATTAACATCCAAATAGATAATATAATAGCATGAAACAATCAAAAATTATAGATACGTTGGAGACGTATCAGCATCCCCAAACTTAATTCCTGCTCGTCCTCGAGTAGGTAAATGATAAAAACAGAATTTTTGATCTGGAATGCTTCCTAACATATTTCTAAATGTAATTTTCTTTATTGTGGCATGAATGCTCAGATCCGAAAGATTCAAGATAAAAGTTTAATATTGACATAAAAATAATAATACTTCAAGCATACTAACTAAGCAATCATGTCTTCTCAAAATAACATGGCCAAAGAAAGTTCATCCCTACAAAATCGTATAGTTTGGTCATGCTCCATTTTCGTCACACAAGAATGCTCTCATCATGCACAACCCTGATGACAAGCCAAGCAATTGTTTCATACTTTCGTAATCTCAAACTTTTTTCAACTTTCACGCAATAGATGAGCGTGAGCCATGGATATAGCACTATGGGTGGAATAGAATATAATGAAGGGGGTTATGTGGAGAAGACAAAAAAGGAGAAAGTCTCACATCGACGCGGCTAATCAATGGGCTAGGGAGATGCCCATCAATTGATGTTAATGCAAGGGTAGGGATTGCCATGCAACGGATGCACTAGAGCTATAAATGTATGAAAGCTCAACAAAAGAAACTAAGTGGGTGTGCATCCAACTTGCTTGCTCATGAAGACCTAGGGCACTTGAGGAGGCCCATTGTTGGAATATACAAGCCAAGTTATATAATGAAAAATTCCCGCTAGTTTATGAAAATGACAAAACAAGAGACTCTCTATCATAATGATCATGGTGCTACTTTGAAGCAAAAGTGTGGAAAAAAGGATAGTAGCATTGCCCCCTTATTTATTTATTTTTTATATTTTGGGGGGGGCCTTCTTTTTTTGGCCTTTCTTTTTTTCTTTTTTTATGGGACAAGGCTCTATTACTGATGATCATCACACTTTTGTTTATTTACAACTCGATGATTACAACATGATACTAGAACAAGATATGACTCTATATGAATGCCTCCGGCGGTGTACTCGGATGTGCAATGACTCATGCGTGACATGTATGAAAAAATTATGAACGGTGGCTTTGCCACAAATATGATGTCAACTACATGATCATGCAAAGCAATATGACAATGATGATGCATGTCATATTAAATGGAAAGGTGGAAAGTTGCATGGCAATATATCTCAGAATGGGTATGGAAATGCCATAATAGGTAGGTATGGTGGCTGTTTTGAGGAAGATATAAGGAGGTTTATGTGTGATAGAGCGTATCGTATCACGGGGTTTGGATGCACCGGCGAAGTTTGCACCAACTCTCAAGGTGAGAAAGGGCAATGCACGGTACCGAAGAGGCTAGCAATGATGGAAGGGTGATAGTGCGTATAATCCATGGACTCAACATTAGTCATAAAGAACTCACCTACTTATTGCAAAAATCTAGAAGTCATCAAAAACCAAGTATTACGCGCATGCTCCTAGGGGGATAGATTGGTAGGAAAAGACCATCGCTCGTCCCCGATCGCCACTCATAAGGAAGACAATCAAATAACACCTCATGTTTCAAATTTGTTACACAACGTTTACCATACGTGCATGCTACGGGACATGCAAACTTCAACACAAGTATTCCTCAAATCCACAACTACTCAACTAGCACAACTTTGATATCACTATCTCCATATCTCAAAACAATCATCAAGTTTCAAACTTTTCTTAGTATTCAATGCACTTATATGAAAGTTTTTATTCTGCCTAAAAGAAAATTCCATGTTTTTCTAAAGGACTCTCAAAATAATATAAGTGAAGCATGAGAGATCAATGATTTCTATAAAATAAAACCACCACCGTGCTCTAAAAGATATAAGTGAAGTACTAGAGCAAAAAACTATATAGCTCAAAAGATATAAGTGAAACACATAGAGTATTATAATAAATTACAATTCATGTGTGTCTTTGTCTCCCTCAAAAGGTGTGTATAGAAAGTATGATTGTGGTAAACTAAAAATAAAAGACTCAAATCATACAAGACTCTCCAAGCAAAACACATATCATGTGGCGAATAAAAATATAGCTCCAAGTAAAGTTAGCGATAGACGAAGACAAAAGAGGGGATGCCTTCCGGGGCATCCCCAAGCTTAGGCTTTTTGGTGTCCTTGTATTTTACCTTGGGGTTCCTTGGGCATCTCCAAGCTTAGGCTCTTGCCACTCCTTGTTCCATAATCCATCAAATCCTTACCCAAAACTTGAAAACTTCACAACACAAAACTTAAAAGAAAATCTTCATAACCTCCGTTAGTAAAAGAGAACAAACCACCACTTCAAGGTAATGTAATTAAATCATTCTTTATTTATATTGGTGTTAAACCTACTGTATTCCAACTTTTCTATGGTTCATAAACTCTATTACTAGCCATAGATTCATCAATATAAGCAAACAACACACGAAAAACAGAATCTGTCAAAAACAGAACAGTCTGCAGTAATCTGTAGGTTACGAATACTTCTGGAACCCCAAAAATTCTAAAATAAATTTATGGATATGAGGAATTTATCTATTAATCATCTTCAAAAAGAATTAACTAAATATCACTCTCCAGTAAAACATGGCAGCAATTCTCGCGAGCGCTAAAGTTTCTGTTTTTTACAGCAAGATCAAAAAGACTTTCCCCAATTCTTCCCAACGGTTCTACTTGGCACAAACACTAATTAAACACAACAAACACAACCAAAACAGATTCCAGATAAATTATTTATTACTAATCAGGAGAGAAAGCAAGAAATAAAAATAAAATTGGGTTGCCTTGCAACAAGCGCTATAGTTTAACGCCCCTAGCTAGGCATAAAAGCAATGATAGATCTAGGTATTGCCATCCTTGGTAGGCAATCCATAAGTGGCTCTCATAATAGAATCATAAGGTAATTTAATTTTATTTCTAGGGAAGTGTTCCATGCCTTTCCTTAACAGAAATTGGAATCAAATATTCCCTTCCTTCATATCAATAATTGCAAAATCCGTTCTAAGGAAAGGTCTACCAAGAATAATAGGACATGAAGGATTGCAATCTATATCAAGAACAATGAAACATACGGGCACATAATTCCTATTTGAAACAATAAGAACATCATTAATATTTCCCATAGGTTTCTTAATAGTGGAATCTGCAAGGTGCAAGTTTTGACCTCTCCAATCCCACGTTTATCAATTTCTGCATCAAGATCTAAAAACTCCGAATTTTTGGGACGCCTTGTAACTAAATTTGACTCATCTCCAGTCCAATCATTATCGAGATTCATATTGCAAAAAAAGTATTTAAGAGGGGACACATCAATTACTTTTAGATCTTCATCTTTATTGTTATGAAAACTAGAAGAACACGCTTTCACAAAGCAATCTTTCTTAGCACGCATCCTAGCAGTTCTTTCTTTGCACTCATCAATGGAAATTCTCATGGATTTTAGAGACTCATTGATATCATGCTTAGGTGGAATAGATATAAGTTTTAAAGGATCAACATCAAGAGAAATTCTATCCACGTTCCTAGCCAACTCATCAATCTTAAGCAATTTTTCTTCAATCAAAGCATTGAAACTCTTTTGCGGAGTAATAAATTCTTTATTACTAGATTCAAAATCAGAGGGCATCTTATTATAATTTTCATAAGAATTGTTGTAGGAATTGCCATAATTATTAGAGGAGCTACTAGGAAACGGCCTAGAATTAAAATTACCTCTATACGCATTATTACCAAAATTGTTCCTACCAACAAAATTCACATCCATAGATTCAGTATTATTCTAAATCAAAGTAGACAAATGCATATAATTAGGATTAGTATTAGCACTCTTATTAGCAAAAAAATTCATAAGTCCATCCATCTTTCCACTCAAAACATTAATCTCTTCAATTGCATGCACCTTTTTACTAGTAGATCTTTCAGTGTGCCATTGAGAATAATTAACCATAATATTATCTAGGAGTTTGGTAGCTTCTCCTAAAGTGATTTCCATAAAAGTGCCTCCCGCGGCCGAATCTAAAAGATTTCTAGAAGCAAAATTCAATCCGGCATAAAAAATTTGTATAATCATCCATAAATTCAAACCATGTGTAGGGCAATTACGTATCATTAATTTCATCCTCTCCCAAGATTGTGCAACATGTTCATGATCAAGTTGCTTAAAATTCATAATATCGTTTCTAAGATATATGATCTTAGCGGGAGGAAAATACTTAGAGATAAAAGAATCTTTGCACTTATTCCATGAATCAATACTATTTTTAGGCAAAGACGAAAACCAAGCTTTAGCACGATCTCTAAGCGAAAACGGAAATAGCTTAAGTTTAACAATATCATTGTCCACATCTTTCTTCTTTTGCATATCACACAAATCAACAAAGTTGTTTAGATGGGTAGCGACATCTTCACTAGGAAGGCCAGAAAATAGATCTTTCATGACATGATTCAGCAAAGCAGTATTAATTTCACAAGATTCAGCATCGGTAAGTGGAGCAATCGGAGTGCTAATAAAATCATTATTGTTGGTATTGGCAAAGTCACACAGTTTAGTATTATCTTGAGCCATCGTGACAAGCAAGCAATCCAACACACAAGCAAACAAGAAGCAAGCGAAAAAGAGGCGAAGGGAAAAAGAGGGCGAAAGGAAAAGAGGGCAAATAAAATGGCAAGGGTGAAGTGGGGGAGAGGAAAACAAGAGGCAAATGGCAAATAATGTAATGCGAAGGATAAGAGTTGTGATGGGTACTTGGTATGTCTTGACTTGGCGTAGATCTCCCCGGCAACGGCGCCAGAAATTGCACGTTGGCGTGAGATCAAATCCTGACTTGACTTGGCGTGAGCCTCCCCGGCAACGGCGCCAGAAATCCTTTTTGCTACCTCTTGAGCACTGTGTTGGTTTTCCCTTGAGGAAAGGATGGTGCAGTAAAGCAGCGTAAGTATTTTCCTCAGTTTTTGAGAACCAAGGTATCAATCCAGTAGGAGACCACGCGCGAGTCACCTTGTACCTACACAAACAAATAAGAACCTCGCAACCAACGTGATAAAGGGGTTGTCAATCCCTTCACGGCCACTTGCAAGAGTGAGATCTGATAGAGATGATAATAATATGATAAGCATTTTTGCTATTGGTATGATATTGATTGAAAGTAAAGATTGCAAAATAAAATAGATTGGAAACTTGTATGATGGAGAATAGACCCAGGGGGCATAGGTTTCACTAGTGGCTTCTCTCAAGAGCATAAGTATTACGGTGGGTGAACAAATTACTGTCGAGCAATTGACAGAAAAGCGAATAATTATGAGAATATCTAGGCATGATCATGTATATAGGCATCACGTCCAAGACAAATAGACCAAAACAATTCTGCATCTACTACAATTACTCCACACATCGACCGCTATCCAGCATGCATCTAGAGTATTAAGTTCATAAGAACAGAGTAACGCCTTAAGCAAGATGACATGATGTAGAGGGATAAACTCATGCAATATGATATAAACCCCATCTTTATATCCTTGATGGCAACAATACAGTACGTGCCGTTTCCCTTTCTGTCACTGGGATCGAGCACTGCAAGATTGAACCCAAAGCTAAGCACTCCTCCCATTGCAAGAAAGATCAATCTAGTAGGCCAAACCAAACTGATAATTCGAAGAGACTTGCAAAGATAAAACAATCATACATAAAATAATTCAGAGAAGATTCAAATATTGTTCATAGATAAACTTGATCATAAACCCACAATTCATCGGATCTCGACAAACACACCGCAAAAGAAGATTACATCGAATAGATCTCCAAGAGAATCGAGGAGAACTTTGTATTGAGATCCAAAGAGAGAGAAGAATCCATCTAGCTACTAGCTATGGACCTGAAGGTCTGAGGTAAACTACTCACACATCATTGGAGGGGAAATGGAGTTGATGTAGAGGCCCTCCGTGATCAATGCCCCCTCCGGGGAAGCTCCGGAAAAGGCCCCAAGATGGGATCTCTTGGGTACAGAAGGTTGCGGCGGTGGAAATAGGGTTTCGTGGTGGTCCTGGATGTTTGCGGGGTAAATGGATATATATAGGAGGAAGAAGTAGGTCGGTGGAGCAACGAGGGGCCCACGAGGGGGAGGGCGCGTCCAGGGGGGTGGGCGCGCCCCCTGCCTCGTGGCCGCCTGGTTTATTGCTTGACGTCCACTCCAAGTCCTTTGGATCACGTTTGTTCCAAAAAATCACGTTCCCGAAGGTTTCATTCCATTTGGACTCCGTTTGATATTCCTTTTCTATGAAACACTGAAATAGGCAAAAAAACAGCAATTTGGGCTGGACCTCCAGTTAATAGGTTAGTCCCAAAAATAATATAGAAGTGTAAAAGTAAGCCCATTGACATCCAAAATAGATAATATAATAGCATGGAACTGTCAAAAATTATAGATACGTTGGAGACATATCAGTTACCATTCTCAATGTGTTTCAACTACCATGATAGTTAAATAAAACATATTCCTTTGTTGTAGGAAAAAATGGCTTTTCGCAAAAGCATTATAACCATAGAGCCTCCACCAGCCATATATGCATGTAGTGATAGCATTTACCTGTTTCATTGCTCTACTGTGTTATCTTGCCAGCATATTCCATGTGCTGACCCGTTTCGGGCTGCAACATATCATGTTGCGGACTTTTCAGACGAAGAGTAAGGTGCGCTAGGTCGTTGTCGTGCACTCAGCTATGCCGTTGGAGTTGGTGGACTCACTTTATCTTCCAAGTCTTCCATTGTTATCTTACTTAGATGGCCTTAAGCCATATTTATTGTAATAAGTTCTCTATTGAGACATTCGATGTAATAAGTGTGTGATTACCAATCTGTTATAAATCCTTCAAGTACTGTGTGTGTCAGCATTACCGATCCAGGGATGACACTTATGCACAGAGATTTGACCGTTTGAGGTCGGATCGCTACACCTTTATCGCGTTGGTAGCGAGGTTCTTGATTGTTTGTGCGGGTACTAGGTGACTTGTGTGTTATCTCCTACTGGATTGATACCTTGGTTCTCAAAAACTGAGGGAAATACTTACGCTACTTTGCTGCATCACCCTTTCCTCTTCAAGGGAAAACCAACGCATGCTCAAGAGGTAGCAGCGGGTGATGTGGATCGATGGGAGGGCCGTCGCATGAACGATAGCTATGATTGGCCGCCGCATGGCGCGAGGCCGCCTGGTCGGGGCGATGCAGGTGTCCCGGTCAGAGCAAGGCGGTGACGTGAAGGAAATATGCCCTAGAGGCAATAATAAAGTTGTTATTTATATTTCCTTATATCATGATAAATGTTTATTATTCATGCTAGAATTGTATTAACCGGAAACTTAGTACATGTGTGAATAGATTGACAAAAAGAGTGTCACTAGTGTGCCTCTACTTGACTAGCTCGTTAATCAACGATGGTTAAGTTTCCTAGCCATAGACATGAGTTGTCATTTGATGAACGGGATCACATCATTAGAGAATGATGTGATTGACTTGTCCCATCCGTTAGCTTTGCACTATGATTGTTTAGTTTATTGCTATTGCTTTCTCCATAACTTATACATGTTCCTATGACTATGAGATTATGCAACTCCCGAATATTGGAGGAACACTTAGTGTGCTATCAAATGTCACAACGTAACTGGGTGATTGTAAAGATGCTCTATAGGTGTCTCCGATGGTGTTTGTCGAGTTGGCATAGATCGAGATTAGGACTTGTCACTCCGATTGTCGGAGAGGTATCTCTGGGCCCCCTCGGTAATGCACATCACTATAAGCCTTACAAGCAATGTGACTAATGAGTTAGTCGCGGGATGATACATTACAGAATGAGTAAAGAGACTTGCCGGTAACGAGATTGAACTAGGTATTGAGATAGCGACGATCGAATCTCGGGCAAGTCACATACTGATGACAAAGGGAACAATGTATGTTATTATGCAGTTTGACCGATAAAGTTCTTCGTAGAATATGTAAGAACCAACATGAGCATCCAGGTTCCGCTATTGGTTATTGTCAGTAAGTGAGTCTCGGTCATGTCTATGATACGTCTCCAACGTATCTACAATTTTTGATTGTTCCATGCTATTATATTATATGTTTTGGATGTTTAATGGGCTTTAATATGCTATTTTATATTATTTTTTGGGACTAATCTAATAACCGGAGGCCCAGTGTCAGTTGTTGTTTTTTGCCTGTTTCAGTGTTTCGCAGAAAAGGAATATCAAATAGAATCCAAACGGAACGAACCTTCACGCGGATCTTTTTTGGGACAAACACAATCCAGGAGACTTGGAGTAAAAGTCAGAGACACAACAAGGTGGCCACGAGGCAAGAGGGCGCGCCCAGGGGGTAGGCGCGCCCCCCATCCTCGTGGGCCCCTCATAGCTCCACCGACCTACTTCTTTCACCTATATATACTCTTATACCCTGAAAACATCCAGGGGAGCCACAAAACCACTTTTCCACTGCCGAAACCTTTTGTACCCATGAGGTCCCATATTGGGGCCTTTTCCGGTGATCTGCCGGAGGGGGAATCAATCACGTAGAGCTTCTACATCAACACCATAGCCTCTCCGATGATGTGTGAGTAGTTTACCACAGACCTTCGGGTCCATAGTTATTAGCTAGATGGCTACTTCTCTCTCTTTGGTTCTCAATACAAAGTTCTCAATTTTCTTGGAAATCTATTCGATGTAATACTTTTTGCGGTGTGTTTGCCGAGATCCGATCAATTGTGGGTTTATGATCAAGATTATCTATGAACAATATTTGATTCTTCTCTGAATTCTTATATGCATGATTTGATATCTTTGCAAGTCTCTTCGAATTATCGGTTTAGTTTGGCCTACTAGATTGATCTTTCTTGCAATGGGAGAAGTGCTTAGCTTTGGGTCCAATCTTGCGGTGCTCGATCCAAGTGACAGAAAGGGAACCGACACATATTGTATTGTTGCCATCGAGGATAAAAAGATGGGGTTTATATTATATTGCTTGAGTTTATCTCTCTACATCATGTCATCTTGCCTAATGCGTTACCCTGTTCTTATGAACTTAATACTCTAGATGCATGCTGGATAGCGGTCGATGTGTGGAGTAATAGTAGTAGATGCAGAATCATTTCGGTCTACTTGACATGGACGTGATGCCTATGTTCATGATCATGCCTAGATATTCTCAAAACTATGCACTTTTCTATCAATTGATTGACAGTAATTTGTTCACCCACCGTAATATATGCTATCATGAGAGAAACCACAAGTGAAACCTATGGCCCCTAAGTCTACTTTACATCATATAAGTTTCTGATCTATAATTCTAGTTTACTATCTATTTATTTTGCAATATTTAGTTTTCAATCTATACAACAAAAATACCAAAAATATTTATCTTATTATCTTTATCAGATCTCACTTTTGCAAGTGGCCGTGAAGAGACTGACAACCCCTTTATCACGTTTGTTGCAAGGTTCTTTATTGTTTGTGCAGGTACTAGGCGATTTGCGTGTAGTCTCCTACTGGATTGATACCTTGGTTCTCAAAAACTAAGGGAAATACTTACGCTACTTTGCTGCATCACCCTTTCCTCTTCAAGGGAAAACCAACGCATGTTCAAGAGGTAGCAAGAAGGATTTCTAGCGCCGTTGCTAGGGAGATCTACGCTCAAGTCAAGACATACCAAGTACCCATCACAAACTCTTCTCCCTCGCATCACATTATTTGCCATTTGCCTCTCGTTTTCCTCTCCCCCACTTCACCTTTGCCGTTTTATTCGCCCTTTTTCGTTCATTTTTCACTTGCTTCCTCTGTGCTTATGTGTTGGATTGATTATTGGTCGCGATGGCTCAAGATAATACTATATGTGACTTTTCCAATACCAACAACAATGATTTTATTAGCACTCCGATTGCTCATATTACCGATGTTGAATCTTGTGAAATTAATGGTGCTTTGTTGAATCTTGTCATGAAAGATCAATTTCTCGCCTTCCTAGCGAAGATGCCGCTACCCATCTAAACAACTTTGTTCATTTGTGTGATATGCAAAAGAAGAAAGAAGTGTATAATGATATTGCTAAATTGAAACTATTTCCGTTTTCGCTTAGAGATCGTGCTAAAACTTGGTTCTCTTCTTTGCCTAAGAATAGTATTGGTTTATGGAATAAACCCAAAGATGCTTTTATCTCTAAGTATTTTCCTCCCGCTAAGATCATCTCTCTTAGAAACGATATTATGAATTTTAAGCAACTTGATCATGAGCATGTTGCACAAGCTTGGGAGATGATGAAATTAATGATACGTAATTGCCCTACACATGGTTTGAATCTATGCATGATTATACAAAAAAATTATGCCGGATTGAATTTTGCTTCTAGAAATATTTTATATTCGGCTGCAGGAGGTACTTTTATGGAAATCACTTTAGGATAAACTACCAAACTCCTAGATAATATTATGGTTAATTATTCTCAATGGCATACCGAAAGATCCACTAGTAAAAAAGTTCATGCGATAGAAGAGATTAATGTTTTGAGTGGAAAGATGGATGAACTTATGAAATTGTTTGCTAATAAGAGTGTTTCTTCTGATCCTAATGATATTCCTTCGTCCACTTTGATTGAGAATAATAATGAATCTATGGATGTGAATTTTGTTGGTAGGAACAACTTTGGTAATAACGTGTATAGAGGAAACTTTAATTCTAGGCCGTTCCCTAGTAATTCCTCTAATAATTATGGTAATTGCTACAAACTCTTATGGAAATTTTAATAAGATGCCCTCTGATTTTGAGACTAGTGTTAAAGAATTTATGAATTCGCAAAAGAATTTCAATGCTTTGCTTGAAGAAAAAATACCTAAGATTGATGAGTTGGCTAGGAACGTGGATAGAATTTCTCTTGATGTTGATTCCTTGAAACTTAGATCTATTCCACCTAAGAATGATATCAACAAGTATCTCAAGGCCATGAGAATTTCCATTGATGAGTGCAAAGAAAGACCCGCTAGGATGCGTGCTAAAAATATTGGTTTGTGAAACTGTGTTCTTCTAGTTTTCATGATAATAATGATGAAGATCTAAAAGTGATTGATGTGTCTCCTATTAAAACTCTGTTTTCCAATATGAATCTTGATAAAGATGGGACTGGAGATGAGTCAACTTTAGTTAAAAGGCGTCCCAATGATTCGGAGTTTTTAGATCTTGATGCAAAAATTGGTAAAAGTGGGATTGAAGAGGTCAAAACTTTACATAGCAATGAACCCACTATTTTGGATTTCAAGGAATTTAATTATGATAATTGCTCTTTGATAGATTGTATTTCCTTAAATTCTCCTCATGCTTATAATCAAAATAAAGCTTTTACTAAACATATCGTTGATGCTTTAATGCAATCCTATGAAGAAAAACTTGAGTTGGAAGTTTATATCCCTAGAAAACTTTATGATGAGTGGGAACCTACAATTAACATTAAAATTAAAGATCATGAATGCTATTCTTTGTGTGATTTGGGTGCTAGTGTTTCCACGATCCCAAAAACTTTGTGTGATTTGCTAGGTTTCCGTGAATTTGATGATTGTTCTTTAAAGTTGCACCTTGCGGATTCCACTATTAAGAAACCTATGGGAAAGATTAATGATGTTCTTATTGTTGCGAATAGGAATGATGTGCTCGTAGATTTCATTGTTCTTGATATAGATTGCAATCCTTCATGTCCTATTATTCTTGGTAGACCTTTCCTTAGAACGATTGGTGCAATTATTGATATGAAGGAAGGGAATATTTGATTCCAATTTCCATTAAGGAAAGGCATGGAACACTTCCCTAGAAAGAAAGTTAAATTACCTTATGAATCTATTATGAGAGCCACTTATGGATTGCCTACCAAAGATGGCAATACCTAGATCTATCCTTGCTTTTATGCCTAGCTGGGGCGTTAAACTATAGCGCTTGTTGGGAGGCAACCCAATTCTATTTTTATTTATTCCTTTCTGCACCTGTTTAGTAATAAGTAATTTATCTAGCCTCTGTTTTGGTTGTGTTTTTTGTGTTTAATTAGTGCTTGTGCCAAGTAAAGCCTTTAGGATCTTCTTGGGTGATTGTTGTTTGATGTTGCTGAAAAAAACAGAAAGTATGCGCTCACGAGAATAATTTTCATTTTTTACCAGAGAGTGATAAAACACAAATTATAACTGAAGTAGATCAACATACAAATTATTTAGGTCGTCCTAATTTTTCAGAATTTTTGGAGTTACAGAACTATTCGAAACCTACAGCTTACTACAGACTGTTTTGTTTTTGACAAATTCTGTTTTTCGTGTGTTGTTTGCTTATTTTGATGAATCTATGGCTAGTATCGGGGGGGTATGAACCATATAGAAGTTGGAATACAGTAGGTTTAACACCAATATAAATAAAGAATGAGTTCATTATAGTACTTTAAAGTGGTGATTTATTTTCTTATACTAACGGAGCTCATGAGGTTTTCTGTTTAAGTTTTGTGTTGTGAAGTTTTCAAGTTTTGGGGTAAAGATTTGATGGACTTTGGAATAAGGAGTGGCAAGAGCCTAAGCTTGTGGATGACCAAGGCACACCAAGGTAAAATTAAAGGACAACCAAAAGCCTAAGCTTGGGGACGCCCCGGAAGGCATCCCTTCTTTCGTCTTCGTCTATTGGTAACTTTACTTGAGGCTATATTTTTATTCACCACATGATATGTGTTTTGCTTGGAGCGTTGTCGGTGTCAAAGCTGGCGGATCTTGGGTAGGGGGTCCCGAACTGTGCGTCTAGGCCGGATGGTAACGGGAGGCAGGGGACACGAAGTTTTACCCAGGTTCGGGCCCTCTTGATGGAGGTAAAACCCTACGCCTGCTTGATTAATATTGATGATATGGGCAGTACAAGAGTAGATCTACCGCGAGATCAAAGAGGCTAAACCCTAGAAGTTATCCTATGGTATGATTGTATGTTGTGATTGTTGTCCTACGGACTAAAACCCTTCGGTTTATATAGACACCGGAGAGGGTTAGGGTTACACAAGGTCGGTTACAAAGGAGGAGATATCCATATACGTATTGCCTAGCTTGGCTTCCACGCCAAGTAGAGTCCCATCCGGACACGAGACGAAGTCTTCAATCTTGTATCTTCATAGTCTAACAGTCCGGCCAATGGAGATAGTCCGACTTTCCAGAGACCCCCTTATCCAGGACTCCCTCAAGCGTCTTGTATGATTTGAGTCTTTTCTTTTTAGTTTATCAAAATCATCCTTGTTGTACACACAATGGGCTTCCTCAAATGCCCTAGGCCTTCGTGAGCAAGCAAGTTGGACGCACACCGACTTAGTTTATTTTGTTGAACTTTCATACATTTATAGCTCTAGTGCATGCGTTGCATGGAAATCCCTACTCCTCGCATTGACATCAATTGATGGGCATCTCCATAGCCCATTGATTAGCCGCGTCAATGTGAGATTTTCTCTCTTTTTGTCTTCTCCACACAACCTCCAACATCATATTCTATTCCACCCATAGTGCTATGTCCATGGCTCGCGCTCATGTATTGCGTGAAAGTTGAAAAAGTTTCAGAATACTAAAGTATGAAACAATTGCTTGGCTTTTCATCGGGGTTGTGCATGATGAGAGCATTTTGTGTGACAAAGATGGAGCATGGCCAAACTATATGATTTTGTAGGGATGAGATTTATTTGGCTATGTTATTTTGAGAAGACATAATTGCTTGATTAGTATGTCTGAAGTATTATTCTTTTTATGTCAATATTAAACTTTTGTCTTGAATCTTTCAGATCTGAACATTCATGCCATAATAAAGGAGATTATATTGAAAATTATGTTACATAGCATTCCACATCAAAAATTCTGTTTTTATCATTTACCTACTCGAGGACGAGCAGGAATTAAGCTTGGGGATGTTGATACGTCTCCAAGGTATCTATAATTTTTTATTGTTCCATGCTATTATATTATCTGTTTTGGATGTTTAATGGGCTTTAATATGCCATTTTATATTATTTTTTGGGACTAACCTATTAACCGGAGGCCCAGTGCCAGTTGCTGTTTTTGGCCTATTTCAGTGTTTCGCAGAGAAGGAATATCAAACGGAATCCAAACGGAACGAAACCTTCGCGAGGATATTTCTTAGAACAAACGCAATCCAGGAGACTTGGAGTGGAAGTTAGAGACGCAACAAGGCGTCGATGAGGAAGGAGGGTGCGCCGAGGGGGTAGGACCGCCCCCACCCTCGTGGGCCCCTCGTAGCTCCACCGACCTACTTCTTTCGCCTATATATATACTTATACCTTGAAAACATCCAGGGGAGCCACGAAACTACTTTTCCATCGCCGCAACCTTCTGTACCCGTGAGATCCCATCTTGGGGCCTTTTCCGGCAATCTGTAGGAGGGGGAATCAATCACGGAGGGCTTTTACATCAACACCATAGCCTCTCCGACGATGTGTGAGTAGTTTACCACAGACCTTTGAGTCCATAGTTATTAGCTAGATGGCTTCTTCTCTCTCTTTGGTTCTCAATACAAAGTTCTCCTCGATTTTCTTGGAGATCTATTCGATGTAATACTTTTTGTGGTGTGTTTGCCGAGATCCGATGAATTGTGGGTTTATGATCAAGATTATCTATGCACAATATTTGATTCTTCTCTGAATTCTTATATGCATGATTTGATATCTTTGCAAGTCTCTTCGATTTATCGGTTTAGTTTGGCCTACTAGATTGATCTTTCTTGCAATGGGAGAAGTGCTTCCCTTTGGGTTCAATCTTGCGGTACTCGATCCCAGTGACAAAAAGGAAACCGACACGTATTGTATTGTTGCCATCGAGGATAAAAAGATGGGGTTTATATCATATTGCTTGAGTTTATCCATCTACATCATGTCATCTTGCCTAATGCGTTACTCTGTTCTTATGAACTTAATACTCTAGATGCATGCTGGATAGCGGTTGATGTGTGGAGTAGTAGTAGTAGATGCATAATCGTTTGGGTCTACTTGACACGGACGTGAGGCCTAGATATTCTCATAACTATGCACTTTTCTATCAATTGCTTGACAGTAATTTGTTCACCCACCGTAATATATGCTATCATGAGATAAGCCACTAGTGAAACCTACGGCCCCCGGGTCTACTTTAGATCATATAAGTTCCCTATCTATAATTCTAGTTTACTATCTATTTATTTGGCAATCTTTACTTTTCAATCTATACAACAAAAATACCAAAAATATTTATCTTATTATATTTATCAGTTCTCACTTTTTCAAGTGGCCGTGAATGATTGACAACCCCTTTATCGTGTTGGTTGCAAGGTTCTTGATTGTTTGTGTAGGTACTAGCCGATTTGCGTGTAGTCTCCTACTGGATTGATACCTTGGTTCTCAAAAACTAAGGGAAATTCTTACACTACTTTGCTTCATCACCCTTTCCTCTTCAAGGGAAAACCAACGCATGCTTAAGAGGCAGCAGTCTACATAGTTCTCGAGCTTAACGTCCGATGACGATCGGTATTATGAGTTTATGTGTTTTGATGTAATGAAGGTAGTCCGGAGTCCCAGATGTGATCACGGACATGAAGAGGAGTCTCGAAATGGTCGAGACATAAAGATTGATATATTGGAAGGTTATGTTTGGACATCAGAATGGTTCCGGATGAGTTCAGGCATTTACGGGAGTACCGGGGGGCTTACCGGAACCCCCCCGGGAGTCAATGGGCCTTATTGGGCCTTAGTGGGAGAGAGGAGGAGGCGTCCAGGTGGAGGGCGTGCCCCCAAGCCCAATCCGAATTGGGTGGGGGGCGGCCCGCCCTTTCCTTCCCTCTCTCTCCCTCTTCCTTCTTCTCCTAGTCCAACTAGGGAAGGGGGGAAACCTACTCCTACAGGGAGTAGGACTCCCCCTTGGGCACTCCATAGAGAGGGTTAGCCCTACCCTCCTCCCCTCCTTTATATACGGGGGAGCGGGGCACCCCATAGACACACAAGTTGACAGTTGTCTTAGCCATGTGCGGTGCCCCCATCCACAGATTTCCACCTCGGTCATATCGTTGTAGTGCTGAGGCGAAGCCCTGCGTCGGTAACTTCATCATCACCATCATTACGCCGTGTACTGACAAAACTCTCCCTCGGCCTTGATGACCCACAAGTGTAGGGGATCCATCGTAGCTTTTCGATAAGTAAGAGTGTCGAACCCAATGAGGAGCAGAAGGAAATGATAAGCAGTTTTCAGTAAGGTATTCTCTGCAAGCACTGAAATTATCGGTAACAGATAGTTTGTGATAAGGTAATTTGTAACGAGTAGAAAGTAATAAAAGTAAATAAGGTGCAGCAAGATGGCCCAATCCTTTTTGTAGCAAAGGACAAGCCTGGACAAACTCTTATATAGAAGAAAGCGCTCCCGAGGACACATGGGAATTATCCTCAAGCTAGTTTTCATCACGTTCATATGATTCGTGTTCGGTACTTTGATAATTTGATATGTGGGTGGACCGGTGCTTGGGTACTGTCCTTACTTGGACAAGCATCCCACTTATGATTAACCCCATTGCAAGCATCCGCAACTACAACAGAAGTATTAAGGTAAACCTAACCATAACATGAAACATATGGATCCAAATCAGCCCCTTACAAAGCAACACATAAACTAGGGTTTAAGCTTCTATCACTCTAGCAACCCATCATCTACTTATTACTTCCCAATGCCTCCCTCTAGGCCCAAACAATGGTGAAGTGTCATGTAGTCGACATTCACATGACACCACTAGAGGGATGACAACATACATCTCAGCAAAATATCAAACGAATACCAAATTTACATGAATACTTATAGCAAGACTTCTCCCATGTCCTCAGGAACAAATGTAACTACTCACAAAGCATATTAATGTTCATAATCAGAGGGGTATTAATATGCATAATGGATCTGAACATATGATCTTCCACCAAGTAAACCAACTAGCATCAACTACAAGGAGTAATCAACACTACTAGCAACCCACAGGTACCAATCTGAGGTTTGGGTACAAAGATTGGATACAAGAGATGAACTAAGGTTTGAGATGAGATGGTGCTGGTGAAGATGTTGATGGATATTGACCCCCTCCCGATGAGAGGATCGTTGGTGATGATGATGGTGATGATTTCCCCCTCCCAGAGGGAATTTCCCCGGCAGAATAGCTCTTCCGGAGCCCTAGATTGGTTCCGCCAAGGTTCCGCCTCGTGGCGGCGGAGTTTCTTCCCCAAAGATTGCTTATTATTTTTTCTGGGACGAAAGACCTCATATAGCAGAAGATGGTCATCGGAGGGCCACCAGGGGGCCCAGGAGGCAGGGGCGCGCCCAGGGGGTAGGGCGCGCGCCCCACCCTCATGGCCAGGGTGTTGGCCCCCTCTGGAACTTTCTTCACTCAGTATTTTTATATACTTTGGAAATAACTTCCGTGAAGTTTCAGGTCTCTAATATTTGCTCCTTTTCCAGCCCAGAATCCCAGCTACCGGCATTCTCCCTCTTCATGTAAACCTTGTAAAATAAGAGAGAATAGGCATAAATATTGTGACATAATGTGTAATAGCAGCCCATAATGCAATAAATATCAATATAAAAGCATGATGCAAAATGGACGTATCAACTCCCCCAAGCTTAGACCACGTTTGTCCTGAAGCGAAAGCCGATATCAAAAAATATGTCCACATGTTTAGAGATAGAGGTGTCGATAAATAAAATACGGACAGGAGGGCATCATGATCATTCTTAGAATAGCAACATATATATATATATATATTGTCATATGATCTCTTATGCTAAAGTAACAATTTAATCACAATTTCAAGTATGAATCATAAACTTCATTGAGAACCAACAAACTCTAATCTCAGTCATTGAGGCAATTGCAATTTATCATAACATAGGAAAGATTCAATATAAGAGCTTTTCAGCAAGTCCACATACTCAACCATCTTTTAGTCTTTCATAATTGCTAACACTCACGCAATATTTATGGGTATGAAGTTTTAATCGGACACAGAGAAAGATAGGGGCTTATAGTTTTGCCTCCCAACATTTTACCTCAAGGGTAATGTCAAGAATAATAGTTCATGAAAACTCACATCCAATTAGCTATATATATCAGGATCTTTCCAACACACTGTGCTTGCCAAAGGATAAAATCTAAAAAGGAAAGGTGAATATCACCATGACTCTTTGCATGAAGTATAAGACAAAAATAAAAGATAGGCCCTTCGCAGAGGGAAGCAGAGGTTGTCATGCGCTTTTATGGTTGGATGCATGAAATCTTAATGCAAAAGAACGTCACTTTATATTGCCACTTGTGATGTGGACCTTTATTATGCAGCCCGTCGCTTTTATTTCTTCCACATCACAAGATCGTATAAAGCTTATTTTCTCCACACTAATAAGTCATACATATTTAGAGAGCAATTTTTATTGCTTGCACCGATGACAACTTACCTGATGGATCTTACTCAATCCATAGGTAGATATAGTGGACTCTCATGGTAAAACTGGGTTTAGGGATATTTGGAAGCACAAGTAGTATCTCTACTTGGTGCAAAGAAATTGGCTAGCAAGAGAGGGAAAGGCAAGCTCAACATGTTGAATGATCCATGACAATATAATTTATCTCACATGTAAGAAAACATAACCCATTACGTTGTCTTCCTTGTCCAATGTCAACTCTTTAGCATGTCATATTTTAATGAGTGCTCACAACTAGAAAAGATGTCGAAGATAGTATATTTATATGTGAACCTCTATTTCTTTATTACTTCCTATTAATTGCAACGATGACCAAAACTATGTTTGTCAACTCTGAACAACTTTTATTCATCATACTCTTTATATGTGAGCTCATTACTCTCCATAAGATCCATATGATCTCTTTATTTCTTTTTATTTCTTCTCTTTAATTCTATTCCCTCAAGATCATAGCAAAATAATCAAGCCCTTGACTCAACATTAATATTTATTATATATAGCTCACGGACTCAATTACATAGGAAGATCATAAAGCAAAACTCACAACTAGATCATACTAAAACTTTATTCTACTAGATCAAGATATTATCAAAAGGATCGAACTAAGAAAAACTGTAAAGATAAAAGTGATGGTGATACGATACCGGGGCACTCCCCCAAGCTTGGCAGTTGCCAAGGGGAGTGCCCATACCCGATGCTCAGTTCTTCTTTGTTGGTGAAGAAGGTGATGGTTTTGTTGATGGACTAGGCTTCTTCCTTAATTTGCGCTTGAGGATAGAATTTTGATCCCTTAGGTCATCGATCTCCAGCTCAAGGCTTAATATCTTCTTGCATAATTCTTGTTTGTTTTCCTGTAAGAGGAGAAAAGGGATAAGCTCGATCTTAGGTTTCTTTGCTCTATCAGGGAGGCTTGACTTTTTGAAATCCACATGCATGTCCCCAGGTTGAGGTAATGGGACTTCATCTTCATCTGAGCTCGTCTCCTCCTTTCCCTTGGGTTCATAGTCATCTTCTTCTTCCGTAGTCCAAGCACAATGCTCCACGTCCCCATAGACCTTAGGATTTGCAAGGTAATCAGCCGCATAGCTATCTCCTTCCAAATCTTGGGACGACATATTGCTCTAAATCTACAGCAGAAACAGCTCGAAACAAAAACACAGGATATTCGCGTGATACAGTGGTCAAAACCTTTGGGAGATTATATAGTGAATTTTTACTGACCAAAAGAAGTATCGTGCAAGAAAATGGAGTCCGGAGAGCACACGAGGTGCCCACGAGGCAGGGGGGCGCCCAGGGGGGTAGGGCACGCCCTCCACCCTCGTGGAAGCCTCGTGTCCTTTCCGGTCTGCTTCTTATTTTCCAATTTTCTTTAATATTCCAAAACGGAGAAAAAATTGCCGTTAGAACTGTTTTGGAGTCAATTTACTTACCGTACCACGTACCTATTCCTTTTCGGAGTCTAAAACGTTCCGGAAAGTGTCCCTTATGTATTCCTCTAGGTTTACGGTTTCAATAACATTAGTTTCAACATTTATAGGATTACCTGAGATATAATGTTTGATTCTTTGGCCGTTCACCACCCTCAGATTCGTGCCTTCAAAGTTGTTGATTTTTATGGCACCAGAACGATAGACCTCCTCGATAACGTTAGGACCTTCCCATTTAGAGAGAAGTTTGCCTGCAAAAAAATCTTAAACGAGAGTTGTATAACAATACATAATCACCTACATTAAAATCGCGTTTTTGTATCCTTTTATCATGCCATCTTTTAACTTTTTCTTTAAAAAGCTTGGCATTTTCATAAGCCTAGGTTCTCCATTCATCAAGTGAGCTAATGTCAAAAAGCCTCTTCTCACCGGCAAGTTTGAAGTCATAGTTGAGCTCTTTAATAGCCCAATATCCTTATGTTCTAATTCAAGAGGTAAGTGACATGCTTTACCATAAACCATTTTATATGGAGACATACCCATAGGATTTTTATATGCAGTTCTATAAGCCCATAATGCATCATCAAGTTTCTTGGACCAATTCTTTCTAGACCTATTAACAGTCTTTTGCAAAATTGATTTAAGCTCTCTATTGCTAAGTTCTACTTGGCCACTAGACTGTGGGTGATAAGGAGATGCAATTCTATGATTAACATCATACTTAGCAAGCATTTTACGAAAGGCACCATGAATAAAATGTGAACCACCATCAGTCATTAAGTATCTAGGGACTCCAAACCTCGGAAAAATAACTTCTTTAAGCATCTCAATAGAGGTGTTGTGATCAGCACTACTAGTTGGAATAGCTTCTACCCACTTAGTAACGTAATCAACAACAACTAAAATATGTGTATACCCATTAGAGGAAGGAAAAGGTCTCATATAATCAAAGCCCCAAACATCAAATGGTTCAATAGCAAGTGAATAATTCATAGGCATTTCTTGACGTCTACTAATATTACCAATTCTTTGACATTCATCAGAAGATAATACAAACTTACGGGCATCCTTGAAGAGAGTAGGACAATAAAAACGGATTGCAATACCTTGTGTGCAGTTCTATCTCCAGCGTGGTGTCCTCCATAAGCCTCGGAGTGACACTTGCGTAAGATCTATTCCTGTTCATGCTTAGGTACATAACGTCTAATAACACAATCTACTCCTTCTTTATAAAGATGTGGGTCATCCCAGAAGTAATGTCTTAAATCATAGAAGAACTTTTTCTTTTGCTGGTATGTGAAACTAGGTGGTATAAATTTAGCAACAATGTAATTAGCATAATCAGCATACCATGGAGCAGTACGAGAAGCATTTATGAAAGCTAATTGCTCATCAGGAAAGCTATCATCAATAGTTAGTGGGTCATCAAGAACATTCTCTAACCTAGACAAGTTGTCTGCAACGGGATTCTCAGCTCCCTTTCTATCAATAATATGCAAATCAAATTCTTGTAGCAGGAGAACCCATCTAATAAGTCTAGGTTTAGCATCTTTCTTTTCCATAAGATATTTAATAGCAGCATGATCAGTGTGAATAGTTACTTTAGAATCAACAATATAAGGTCTGAACTTGTCACAAGTGTAACATCCCAAATTTTCAATTTGGAATATTATACAATAGATCATCATTTGCATAGCATATTTTATTGCATTATTGTTGATCCTAGAAATTCTACGCAACTCAAGGACCCTCGGAGAGAGTTGGGGATTTCGTTATTTTCATATTTGAGTTTTCTCAAATTTTGAGAATAGGATCATTTGATTTTATTTATTTTATCTTCAATTATTTCTATTACAAAAAATATGAGAGAAGGAATAAAATGACTTTCCCAAAATAAATAAATATTGAGGATTCAATAAAAATATCAAATAAGCTTTTATTTTGGTTTTATTTGCTATTTTATTTGAATTTAGGAAAAATGCGCGTTTTTCAAAATTGCATTTAGGCCCCAAATAAATGTTCATCCTATGCGGCTGATTTTAGAAGCCGGGGAAAATTTATTTCGGGATTTTTGGAGTCCGTTTAGTATTCCTTTTTTTTCTGAGCGTAATGATTTAAAAAAAATCGAACCGGCCTACCGGGCCGTGTCCGACCAGGACACCCGACCCGGCCGGCCTTTATAAGGCAAGGCCCCAGCCCATGCCGCCCAACCCTAGCCGCCCGAGCCGCCCAACCCTAGCGTCGTGCCACCGCCGCCCGCGCCGCCGCCGGACCCGCACGCCGAGGTTGCCCCACCACCATTTTTCCGTCGGCTTTTCGTCGGTTTTTTTAGATCCAATTTTTTTCGTTAGATCGGTTTTTATTTTTTTCCGTTTAGTTAATTAGCGAGCGTTCACTCGTTCATTCGTTTTAACAAACGCGTTCATCGTTTAGATCCAGATAATGAACGTTCGTTCGTTAATCTGTTCGTCGTTTTTCTTTTCTTAGATTAAATCTGCGATTTTTCTGATCGTGATTCCTGATCCGATTTTCGTTTTAGTTTAACTTTTCGCTCGTTTATCGGAATCAGGCAATTCAAGCGCCTGGAGTTTCATCTCGAAACCCTCTTTCCATTTAACCAACTCAAACAAGCTTTTGCCTCAGTAAAAATTTCCCTAGATCCAGAATAGTAAACGAAGCCTGTTTCTTTTGCCGTTTGTCTTTCGTTGCTTCGTTCGATTTGATTCTTTTTGCCAACCGGAGTTCTTAAGTTGAAATTTCTGGTTAGATCTCTTATTTGAGTTTTACCTGTGCATTAGATCAGTACTTATTGTATGCTTGTTTGTTTGCGATAGAGTATCCGGAGTGCGCCGCTTGCTACTTCGAATCTCTAGGTTTTGCGGATCATTAGCAAGGCAAGTAACACTTTGATCATACCTCCTACTACCCAGTTTTTATTGCATTAGATCAATCCTCACACATTGCATGTTTAGGATCTAAATAAATTGTGGTTTTGGGAAGTAGTTGAGGTAGTACCTATTACCTGTTTAGTATCAAACCTTTGGGAGTTACTTCTACGTTTGCTTATGCCATGCTATGCTAGTAGACGTGGATTGGGTGAGTGAAGTCCATGACAGATGTGAGTTTGTTAAATTAATGGTTTATTTAAGGTGGCAACTTAAATACACATCTGGGTGGATTGAGGCACCTGGGTATTCTAGCGATTGCTTGTTTTTCTTTTGGACCGCCACCCAGGCTCAAAGGGATCATAAGATTATTCATACTAGAAACTTCCGTGTGCAGCCACAAGCTACCATGGGCTCTAGCATAGTTGATTAAGTCGTGCGAACTCTTACGGTGGTAGACTAGCAGATGTAGGGGAAAGTAGGTGTAACGGTCTACCAGTTTGTAAGGTGCAAGCACTTCTGAAAGACTATGTCTCGGTCACCCGTTTCTCAAACACCATGTAGTGCGAGAATCCCAACGGAGGAGATTGGGTCTTGTGGGGAAAAGTGTGCAAACCTCTGCAGAGTGTATAAACTAATCATGGTTAGCCGTGTCCCCGGTTATGGACAACTGGAGTATCTAGTACTTGGATTATCATGTGAATCTCATCATGTTACTCTAAATTAATATTGTTGGGTTTTTAATGATGATGCTTAATTGGGATTGAGAGGGCGTCTACACTCTCAATGTTTAACAACTACCATGATAGTTAAATAAAAATTTATTCCTTTGAAGTAGGGAAAAATTGGCTTTACGCAAAACTGTAACCATAGAGCTTTCCACCAGCCAAATATGCATGTAGTATAGCATTACTCTTTCATTGCTCTCTATGTGTTACATTGCCATCATATTCCATGTGCTGACCCATTTCGGGCTGCAACATTCATGTTGCAGACTTTTCAGACGACGAGTAAGGTGCTTTAGGTCGTGGTTCTTTACTCAGTGATGCCGTTGGAGTTGATGGACTCACTTATCTTCCAAGCCTTCCATTGTTATCGTTATTAGATGGCCTTAAGCCATATTTATTGTAATAAGTCCTCTTTTGAGACACTCGATGTAATAAGTGTGTGATTGCTACTCTGTTATAAATCCTTCAAGTACTATGTGGTGTCAGCAATTACTGATCTAGGGATGACACTTGAGCACAGAGATTGAACCGTTTAAGGTCTGGTCGCTACAAGATGGTATCAGAGCACACGGTGACTGTAGGACACGACCACTAAGCTAAAGCCCTATATCACTACTCACTCTTCTCATTCTGACTCCTCATCTTTTCTACTCTTCTAGGATGGCGGATGCAAGGAACAAGTTCATGCAACTGGATGAAGATACACCCTTTGGATGTCACTTGAAGGAAGTCACTAGATATCTGAACATAGGAGTACCAAGCTTCACCGGGACTTACGACGCCACTTTACCTGAAGAAGAGCGCTGGATGATTCAAGTTCAAGTTCCAGGAAGGACGTTCATTCCAGTCATTGAACCCATAGAGTTTTCCTTTGATGCACCAACATGGAGTCTAGGAAAGAGCATGGCAGCTCACATCGTCATGGGACGCATTGGAGAAGTTTACCGCAATGATCTCAAGGATACTATCTACCAGATTTGTGGGCGCCAAGATGAGCACTGGGAGATGATCAGCACCAGGAAGGATAGATCAATTGCAGCTTTTATCCAGGAGTTAAACCAGCACATTCGACGTCAGGAGAACCAGATGTGCGCCGACATGATGGATCTGAAGAAGGCGAGGACAAGAATCAAGGAACTGGAGGAAGAACTCAAGGCTACACGTGAAGATTATGAAGAGGAAATCGAAGTATTAATGGAGAAGAATGAGGATCTGATCAAGAAGATTGGAATATTTATGGGAGGCCCTACACCAGTAGAAGAGGACAAAGAACCCAAGGAGATTCGCCCGGAAGACTACATCATCATCGACGACACCGACTCAGATCCAGATGATAGCGATGATGACTATGTTGATGAAGCTGGAGCAGATATCATGTAGTCTGCAACCGAAGAATATTTCTAGTAGACCACCCCATCAGTAGTAGTAGTCCACCATGTAAATATAGTAGTCCGAGCACTTTTGTGATAGTTAGATCGATTGTATGCCCTTGTTTGATTGAATGAAGTGAATTGTTTTTGCCTCATGTGCATATGGGTAGTGTTTTCTCTCTAGACCCCTCTGTATTCTTAAATCTCATCTTTTCTAAACCCTCAGATGCCTCCGAGACATGACCCCGGATTTACCTTCCCACCGGAGCTCACCCAGTTGATCCAGCAGCAGAACACGTTGATGCAGTTGCTAGTCCAGAATCAAAATCAGGGGAACAACAAGAACCCACCACCACCACCACCACCTGTTGATCACTTAGCCCGTTTTCTTAGGTTGAATCTGCCGGTGTTTTCCAGTAGCACCGAGCCGATAGTAGCAGATGATTGGCTCCGCAAGACAACAAGGGAGTTGGCCACAGCAGAATGCATAGATGCGGAAAAGGTGAAGTTTGCCGCACATCAGCTTGAAGGACCCGCAGCATCATGGTGGGAGAATTTCATCGCCACTTTCCCTATCGACACTGTCACATGGGACCAGTTCCAGCAGGCTTTCCGTACTTCCCATGTTTCAGCAGGAGCTATGGCCATGACGAAGCGAGAGTTTCGCAGCTTGCGCCAAGGAGAGTGGACAGTTGGCCAGTATGTGGAGGACTTTAGTAAGTTAGCATGTTATGCCCTAGATGACGTAGCTACGGATGCAGCTAAGCAGGAGAAGTTTCTGGAAGGACTGAATGATGAGTTGAGCATGCAGTTGATGGTAGCAACCTTCAACAACTACCAAGAGTTGGTAGACCGTGCTCTCATGATTGAAGGGAAGCAGCAGCAGATTGAGAATCGCAAGAGGAAGTATGGACAAGGGAAGTACAATTCTAGAGCTCAGCAGAAGCCACGTTTTACCCCTAGAATGGGAGGACATTTTCAGCATACCCATGGAGGAGGTAGCTCGCACAATCACAATGGCACCAAGAATAGTAATGGGAATGGAGGAAGCAACGGCCAGAACCGCACCAACCCAGCAACCCCAGCCAAGAGAGACCTGAGCCAAGTCACTTGCTTTAAGTGCCAGAAGACCAGACATTATGCCAATGAATGTCCTGAATATCAGAATGGAAATGGCAATGGAAGCTCTGGGAAGAAGCCGAACCCTTTCAATAGGGGACAGGTGAACCACGTTAACGTGGAGGCGGTTGAAGAGCAACCGGATGCAGTAATCGGTGAGTTTTTGGTTAAGTCATTTACTGCACTCGTTCTTTTCGATACTGGTGCATCACATTCATACATATCAAGGGGATTTGTGGATAAGTATAAACTACCCACCAAATTTCTTAGAACACCTATGTTAGTAAGCTCACCAGGAGCGGAGTATATGGCTAGCAAGGGATGTTTTCAAGTGTCGTTGAGTATAGGTAGGCATGTGTTTCCCTCGGATTTGATCATTTTGAAATCACAAGGTTTGGATGTAATTCTGGGTATGGATTGGCTGTCAATGTATGGAGGAAACATCGATTGCGCCAGTAAGTCAATTTTTCTTACCACCCCAGAAGGAAGAAGGATCAAGTATGTATCCCGGCATGTGTCAAGGAGGACTCAAGTGAATTCGTTGACAGGTGTTGTGTAGGAGGAAGTACCAGTAGTGAAGGATTTCCCTAATGTATTTCCAGAAGAGTTGCCAGGCATGCCACCGGATAGAGATATTGAGTTTTTAATTGAACTTTTGCCAGGCACAGGGCCAATATCTAAGAGACCATATAGGATGCCCGCAAAGGATTTGGAAGAGATTAAGAAGCAGATTAAGGAGTTGCTGGATAAAGGTTATATTCGCCCAAGTTCTTCGCCTTGGGGATCGCCGGTACTTCTAGTGGAGAAGAAGGATGGATCATTAAGGATGGTTGTTGATTATCGAGGATTGAATGAAGTAACCATCAAGAACAAGTACCCACTACCGATGATCAATGATCTGTTTGATCGATTGCAAGGAGCTAAGGTATTTTCCAAGATTGATCTGCGATCAGGATACCATCAGTTGAAGATTCGAGAACAGGATATTCCTAAGACAGCTTTTACCACCAGGTATGGGCTGTACGAGTATACCGTTATGTCATTTGGTCTGACTAACGCACCGGCATATTTTATGAACATGATGAACAAAGTGTTTATGGAGTTTTTGGATAAGTTCGTCGTGGTGTTCATTGATGATATCCTGGTTTACTCGAAGAATGAAGAGGAGCATAAGGAGCATTTGCGTTTGGTACTTGGTAAGCTCAGAGAACATCATTTATATGCCAAGTTTAGCAAATGTGAGTTTTGGTTGAAGGAAGTTGGATTTCTCGGACACGTTATATCCGGAGAAGGTATAGCAGTAGATCCCACCAAGGTTGACACTGTGACAAATTGGGAATCCCCAACAACAGTTGGAGAGATTCGGAGTTTTCTTGGACTTGCAGGATACTACCGGAGATTTATTGAAAATTTCTCGAAGATTGCAAAGCCTATGACAGAATTGTTGAAGAAGGATACCAAGTTCATATGGACTGAGGAATGTGAGGCCGGTTTCCAGGAGTTGAAGAAACGTCAGGTTACATCACCTGTGTTGATTTTGCCAGATCAGACCAAGGATTATGAGGTGTATTGCGACGCTTCACGTCGAGGACTTGGAGCAGTGCTTATGCAGGAAGGAAGAGTTGTTTCATATGCCTCATGACAGCTTAAGCCTCATGAGTTGAATTATGCCACGCATGATTTGGAGTTAGCAGCCGTAGTGGATGCATTGAAAACCTGGAGACACTTTCTCATTGGAAACCATTGTCAGGTGTACACAGATCACAAGAGTTTGAAGTATATTTTCACGCAGAAGGAGTTGAATCTCAGGCAACGGAGATGGTTGGAGCTCATCAAGGATTATGATATGAGATTGCATTATCACCCAGAAAGGCTAACGTAGTAGCTGACGCGTTGATCCGTAAAAGCCATGTCAACACTCTAATGACGGGATATGTACCAAGGGAGTTAGCCGAAAATCTTTGTGAGCTACGTTTGGAGATAGTCCCGAGAGGCTATGTAGCAGCGTTGGAGATTTAGTCTACTTTGATGGATAAGATCAGAGAAGCTCAAAGGACTGACAAGGAGATCGCTTCTATTAAAGAGAAAATGAGCAAAGGAAAAGGTAAAGGATTTCACGAGGATGAACACGATACCTTATGGTTTGAAGACCGAATGACCCGGAGATCAGGAAGTTGATTCTGCAGGAGGCCCATGATTCACCATATTCAATTCACCTAGGAAATACCAAGATGTATTTGGATTTGAAGGATACTTTCTGGTGGACCGGAATGAAGAAGGATATTGCGAAGTATGTAGCAGTTTGTGATGTATGTCAGAGAGTAAAGGCAGAGCATCAGAAGCCAGCAAGATTGCTACAGCCATTGTCGATACCCGAATGGAAGTGGGATAAGTTAGGCACGGATTTTATTACAGGATTGCCCAGAACACATTCAGGCTATGACTCGATATGGGTTGTAGTCGATCGTTTCACAAAGGTAGCTCATTTCATTCCAGTGAAGACTACCTATACTAGTGCCAAGTTGGCAAAGATATACATGACCAGGATCATATGTCTGCATGGAGTTCCAAGGAGCATTGTATCAGATAGAGGAACCCAGTTTACCTCAAAGGTCTGGAATCAGTTGCATGAAACTTTGGGTACCAGGCTGGAGTTTACTACAGCTTTCCATCCGCAGACAGATGGACAAACCGAGAGGGTCAATCAGATTTTGGAGGATATGCTAAGAGCATGTGCGCTAGATTATGGATCTAGTTGGGACAAGAATTTGCCATACACAGAGTTCTCTTATAACAACAGTTATCAATCCAGTTTGAAGATGGCCCCTTTCGAATCCTTGTACGGAAGGAGGTGCAGGACCCCATTATCATGGGATGAGGTTGGAGACCGCCAGTTGTTCGGACCGGATCTGATTAAGGAGTCTGAACAGAAAGTGAAATTGATTCGTGATAGGCTCAAGGTAGCCCAATCTAGACAGAAGAGCTACGCAGATTCGAAATGCAAGGAGACAGTTTACGAAGTCAGAGACCGAGTTTATCTTCGAGTATCTCCACTTCGAGGAGTTAAGCGTTTTGGAGTTAAGGGAAAGTTAGCGCCATGTTTTGTAGAACCATACGAGGTTTTGGAGCGTATGGGAGAAGTATCCTACAAGTTGGAATTGCCCGAAGGATTGTCAGGAGTTCACAATGTGTTCCACGTTTCCCAGTTGAAGAAGTGTCATGCGGAGATGTCTGATATACCGCTGAGAGACACAGTGCCGCTGGAAGCGATTCAGTTGGACAGTGATTCTTGAGTATGCCAGTCGAGTCACCCGCAGCAAGGTTATTAAGTCTTGCAAAGTTCAGTGGAGCCACCACACGGAGGATGAAGCCACCTGGGAATGAGAAGAAGATCTGTTGAAGGACCACCCTCACCTATTCTCTAGCCAACCCGAATCTCGAGGGCGAGCTTCATCTTAAGGGGGTAGGTTTGTAACATCCCAAATTTTCAATTTGGAATGTTATACAATAGATCATCATTTGCATAGCATACTTTATTGCATTGTTGTTGATCCTAGAAATTCTACGCAACTCAAGGACCCTCAGAGAGAGTTGGGGATTTCGTTATTTTCATATTTGAGTTTTCTCAAATTTTGAGAATAGGATCATTTGATTTTATTTATTTTATCTTCAATTATTTCTATATTGAAAAATATGAGAGAGGGAATAAAATGAATTTCCCAAAATAAAGAAATGTTGAGGATTTAATAAAAAATCAAATAAGATTTTATTTTGGTTTTATTTGCTATTTTATTTGAATTTAGGAAAAATGCGCGTTTTTCAAAATTGCATTTAGGCCCCAAATAAATGTTCATCCTGTGCGACTTGATTTTAGAAGCCGGCGAAAATTTATTTCGGGGTTTTTGGAGTCCGTTTAGTATTCCTTTTGTTTGTTTTTTGAGCGTAATGATTAAAAAAATTCGAACCGACCTACCGGGCCGTGTCCGACCAGGACACACGGCCCGGCCGGCCTTTATAAGGCAAGGTCCCAGCCCGAGCCGCCCAACCCTAGCTGCCCGAGACGCCCAACCCTAGCGCAGAGCCGCCGCCGCCCGCGCCGCCGCCGCCGGACCCGCACGCCGAGGTTGCCCGCCGCCGTTTTTTTAGAAAAACCGTTTGGTTTCTCCGTCGGCTTTTCGTCGGGTTTTTTAGATCCGTTTTTTTCGTTAGATCGGTTTTTATTTTTTCAGTTTAGTTAATTAGCGAGCGTTCGCTCATTCATTCGTTTTAACAAACACGTTCATCATTTAGATCCAGATAACGAACATTCATTCGTTAATCTGTTCGTCGTTTTTCTTTTCTTGGATTAAATCTACGATTTTTCTTATCACGATTCCTGATCCGATTTTTGTTTTAGTTTAACTTTTCGCTCGTTTATCGGAATCAGGCAATTCAAGCACCTGGAGTTTCGTCTCGAAACCCTCTTTCCATTTAACCAACTCAAACAAGCTTTTGCCTCTGTAAAAATTGCCCTAGATCCAGAATAGTAAACGAAGCCTGTTTCTTTTGCCGTTTGTCTTTCGTTGCTTCGTTCAATTTGATTCTTTTTGCCAACCGGAGTTCTTAAGTTGAACTTTCTGGTTAGATCTCTTATTTGAGTTTTACCTGTGCATTAGATCAGTACTTATTGTATGCTTGTTTGTTTGCGATAGAGTATCCGGAGTGCGCCGCTTGCTACTTCGAATCGCTAGCTTTTTGCGGATAATCAGCAAGGCAAGTAACACTTTGATCATACCTCCTACTACCCATTTTTATTGCATTAGATCAATCCTCACAAATTGCATGTTTAGGATCTAATTAAATTGTGGGTTTGGGAAGTAGTTGAGGTAGTACCTATTACCTGTTTATTATCAAACCTTTGGGAGTTACTTCTACGTTTGCTTATGCCATGCTATGCTAGTAGACGTGGATTAGGTGAGTGAAATCCATGACAGATGTGAGTTTGTTATATTAATGGTTTATTTAAGGTGGCAACATAAATACACATCTGGGTGGATTGACGCACCTGGGTATTCCAGCGATTGCCTATTTTCTTTTGGACCGCCACCCAGGCTCAAAGGGATCATGAGATTATTCATACTAGAAACTTCCGTGTGCAGCCACAAGCTACTATGGGCTCTAGCATAGTTGATTAAGTCGTGCAAACTCTTATAGTGGTAGACTAGCAGATGTAGGAGAAAGTAGGTGTAACGGTCTACCCGTTCGTAAGGTGCAAGCGCTTCTGAAAGACTATGTCTCGGTCATCCCTTTCTCAAACACCATGTAGTGCGAGAATCCCAACGGAGGAGATCGAGTCTTGTGGGGAAAAGTGTGCAAACCTCTGCAGAGTGTATAAACTAATCATGGTTAGCCGTGTCCCCGGTTATGGACACCTGGAGTATCTAGTACTTGGATTATCATGTGAATCTCATCATGTTACTCTAAATTAATATTTTTGGGTTTTTAATGATGATGCTTAATTGGGAATGAGAGGGTGTATACACTCTGAATGTTTAACAACTACCATGATAGTTAAATAAAAATTTATTCCTTTGAAGTAGGGAAAAATTGGCTTTACGCAAAATTGTAACCTCCACTAGCCAAATATGCATGTAGTATAGCATTACTCTTTCATTGCTCTCTATGTGTTACATTGCCATCATATTCCATGTGCTGACCCGTTTCGGGCTGCAACATTCATGTTGCAGACTTTTCAGACGATGAGTAAGGTGCTTTAGGTCGTGGTTCTTTACTCAGTGATGCCGTTGGAGTTGATGGACTCACTTATCTTCCAAGCCTTCCATTGTTATCGTTATTAGATGGACTTAAGCCATATTTATTGTAATAAGTCCTCTTTTGAGACACTCGATGTAATAAGTGTGTGATTGCTACTCTGTTATAAATCCTTCAAGTACTATGTGGTGTCAGCAATTACTGATCTAGGGATGACACTTGAGCACAGAGATTGGAACGTTTGAGGTCTGGTCGCTACAAGATGGTATCAGAGCACACGGTGACTGTAGGACACGACCACTAAGCTAAAGCCCTATATCACTACTCACTCTTCTCATTTTGACTCCTCATCTTTTCTACTCTTCTAGGATGGCGGATGCAAGGAACAAGTTCATGCAACCGGATGAAGATACACCCTTTGGATTTCACTTGAAGGAAGTCACTAGATATCTGAACATAGGAGTACCAAGCTTCACCGGGACTTACGACGCCAGTTTACCTGAAGAAGAGCGCTGGATGATTCAAGTTCAAGTTCCAGGAAGGACGTTCATTCCAGTCATTGAACCCATAGAGTTTTCCTTTGATGCACCAACATGGAGTCTAGGAAAGAGCATGGCAGCTCACATCGTCATGGGACGCATTGGAGATGTTGCAGACTTTTCAGACGATGAGTAAGGTGCTTTAGGTCGTGGTTCTATACTCAGTGATGCCGTTGGAGTTGATGGACTCACTTATCTTCCAAGCCTTCCGTTGTTATTGTTATTAGATGGCCTTAAGCCATATTTATTGTAA
Source organism: Triticum urartu (assembly GCF_003073215.2). Taxonomy (NCBI): domain Eukaryota; kingdom Viridiplantae; phylum Streptophyta; class Magnoliopsida; order Poales; family Poaceae; genus Triticum; species Triticum urartu. The sequence goes on from NC_053024.1 coordinate 120,436,535, forward strand.
TAAGTTCTCTTTTGAGACACTCGATGTAATAAGTGTGTGATTGCTACTCTATTATAAATTCTTCAAGTACTGTGTGGTGTCAGCATTACTGATCCAGGGATGACACCTGAGCACAGAGATTGGACCGTTTGAGGTCTGCTCGCTACAACAAGCAAATACAACTGCTAAGAATTCCTTTTCAGTAGTAGCATAATTTCTCCGGGCATTGTCTAGTGTTTTACTAGCATATTGAATAACATTTAATTTTTTATCAACTCTTTGTCCTAGAACAACCTCTACAGCATAGTCACTAGCATCACACATGATTTCAAATGGCAAATTCCAATCAGGAGGTTGAACAATAGGTGGAAAAATCAAGGCTTTCTTAAGTATTTCAAATGCTTCTACACAATCATCATTAAAGACAAAAGGAATATCTTTTTGTAATAGGTTAGTCAGGGGCCGGGATTTTTTTTAGAAGTCCTTAATGACCCTCCTATAGAAACCGTCATGACCAAGGAAACTTCTTATACCTTTGATGTCCTTGGGACACGACATCTTTTCAATAGCATCAACTTTAGCTTTGTCAACTTCAATACCTCTTTCAGAAATTTTATGCCCCAAGACAATACCTTCATTAACCATAAAGTGGCACTTCTCCCAATACAAGACAAGGTTAGTTTCTTCACATCTCTGCAAAACTCGATCAAGGTTGCTCAGGCAATCATCAAAAGAGGATCCATAAACAGAGAAATCATCCATGAAAACTTCACAAATCTTTTCACAAAAGTCAGAGAATATAGCCATCATGCATCTTTGAAAGGTAGCAGGTGCATTACATAAACCAAAAGGCATACATCTATAAGCAAAGGCACCAAAAGGGCAAGTAAAAATAGTCTTTTCTTGATCATCAGCTGACACAGGTATTTGAGAGAAACCATAGTAACCATCTAGAAAGCATAAATGTGTATGTTTGGATAATCTTTCTAGAATTTGATCAATGAAAGGCAAAGGGTAATGATCTTTTATAGTAGCTTTATTTAATTTGCAGAAATCAATTACCATTCTATAACCTATAACAATTCTTTGTGGGATCAATTCATCTTTGTCATTATGAACAATAGTAATACCTCCCTTCTTAGGGACATAATGGACATGACTTACCCACTGACTATCAGCAACGGGATAAATTATACCTGCCTCCAGAAGCTTTAGTATTTTTTTCTTACCACTTCTTTCATCTTAGGATTTAACCATCGTTGATGATCAACAACTGGTTTAGCGTCTTTCTCCAGCTTTATTTTGTGTTAGCATAGAGTGGGACTAATTCCCTTAAGATCATCAAGAGTATATCCAATAGCAGCACGGTGCTTCTTCAGAGTTTTCAATAATTTATTTTCTTCATGCTCTGAAAGGTTAGCACTAATAATAACAGGATATATCTCTTTCTCATCGAGATAAGCGTATTTAAGAGTATCAGGTAAAGGTTTAAGCTCAAACACAGGATCATCCTTAGCTGGAGGAGGATCCCCTAAGATTTCAACAGGCAAGTTGTGCTTCAAAATAGGTCCCTGTTTAAAGAATACTTCATCTATTTCCCTTCTTTCATTCATCAACATATAATTTCCATGGTCTAGAAAATATTGCTCTAAATGATCAGTAGGAGGCACGACAATAGAAGCAAGACCAACAATTTCATCTTTACTAGGAAATTCTTTATCATGGGGTTGTCTACGAAATTTAGCAAAATTAAAGTCATGAGACATATCCCCTAAACCAACAGAAACAATATCCTTATTGCAGTCTATCTTAGCATTAACAGTATTCAAGAAGGGTCTACCAAATATAATGGGACAAAAGTCATCTTGTGGGGAACCGAGAACAAGAAAATCAGTAGGGTATTTAACTTTCCCACACAAGACTTCAACATCTCTAACAATCCCAACTAGTGAAATAGTATCTCTTTTGGCAAGCTTAATTTGTACATCAATCTCTTCTATCTCAGCAGGTGCAATATCACGCATAATTTCTTGGTATAAGGAATGAGGTATTGCACTTGCACTAGCACCCATATCACATAAGCCATGATAGCAATGATCTCCTATTTTAACAGAAATAACAGGCATGCCTACAACAGGTCTATGTTTATTTTTAGCATCAGGTCTAGCAATTCTAGCAGCTTCATTGCAGAAGTAAATAACATGCCCATCAATATTATCGGCCAAGAGATCTTTAACCATCGCAATTTTAGGTTCAACTTTAATTTGCTCAGGAGGTTTAGGTGTCTTAATATTACTTTTGTTAACCACAGTTGAAACTTTAGCATGATCCTTTATTCTAACAGAGAAGGGTGGCTTCTCAATATAAGCAGCAGGAACAACAGGGTCATCATAAGTGATAGTATTTTCTTCAACTTTAATAGGTGCAACTACTTTTAATTCAATGGGAGGATTATATTTAAACCACTTCTCCTTAGGGAGATCAACATGAGTAGCAAAGGATTCACCGAAAGAAGCTAGTATCTCAGAGTCAAGTCCATATTTAGTGCTAAATTCACGGAAAGGATCGGTATCCATAAAAGATTTAACACAATCAAACTCAGATGTTATACCTGACTCCTTACCTTCGTAGAGGTCCCAATCTTCAGAGTTGCATTTAATTCTTTCCAATAAATCCCATTTGAATTCAATAGTCTTCATCATAAAAGATCCAGTACAAGAAGTATCGAGCATGGAGCGATTGCTGAGAGAAAGCCGAGCATAAAATTTTTGAATAATCATTTCTCTTGAGAGAACATGATTGGGGCATGAATAAAACATTGACTTAAGCCTCCCCCAAGCTTGAGCGATGCTTTCTCCTTCGCGAGGCCAAAAATTATATATATAATTACGATCACAATGAACAAGATGCATAGGATAAAACTTTTGATGAAATTCTAATTTCAATCGCTTGTAGTCCCATGATCCCATATCATCACATAGCCTATACCATGTCAATGCCTCTCCCTTCAAAGATAAAGGGAAGACCTTCTCCTTGATAACATCATCGGGCATACCTGCAAGCTTAAATAATCCACAAACTTCATCCACGTAGATTAAGTGCAAATCGGGATACAATGTTCCATCTCCTGCAAAAGGATTAGGTAGCAGTTTCTCTATCATACCCGAAGGAATTTCAAAGTAAACATTTTCAGTAGGTTGAGGAGCAACTCTTTGCTCTATTGGTCCGGGTGAAGATACCCCGAAAAAGGCCCTCGAAGGATTATGTTCCATAGTATCAAGTAACAGTAAATTTCAGCACACTATATAAAATTTTCCTTACCAAATTCCACCTACCAAAGGCGCTTCACTCCACAGCAACCGCGCCATAAAAGAGTCTTGATGACCCACAAGTGTAGGGGATCTATCGTAGTTTTCCGATAAGTAAGAGTTTCAAACCCAACGAGGAGCAAAAGGAAATGATAAGCAGTTTTCAGTAAGGTATTCTCTGCAAGCATTGAAATTATCGGTAACAGGTAGTTTGTGATAAGGTAATTTGTAACGAGTAGCAAGTAATAAAAGTAAATAAGGTGCAGAAAGATGGGCAAATCCTTTTTGTAGCAAAGGACAAGCCTGTACAAACTCCTATATGAAGGAAAGCGCTCCCGAGGACACATGGGAATTATCGTCAAGCTAGTTTTCATCACGTTCATATGATTCGCGTTCGGTACTTTGATAATTTGATATGTGGGTGGACCGGTGCTTGGGTACTGTCCTTACTTGGACAAGAATCCCACTCATGATTAACCACCGTTGCAAGCATCCGCAACTACAACAGAAGTATTAAGGTAAACCTAACCATAACATGAAACATATGGATCCAAATCAGCCCCTTACAAAGCAACACATAAACTAGGGTTTAATCTTCTATCACTCTAGCAACCCATCATCTACTTATTACTTCCCAATGCCTCCCTCTAGGCCCAAACAATGGTGAAGTGTCATGTAGTCGACATTCACATGACACCACTAGAGGGATGACAACATACATCTCAGCAAAATATCAAACGAATACCAAATTTACATGAATACTTATAGCAAGACTTCTCCCATGTCCTCATGAACAAACGTAACTACTCACAAAGCATATTCATGTTCATAATCAGAGGGGTATTAATATGCATAATGGATCTGAACATATGATATTCCACCAAGTAAACCAACTAGCATCAACTACAAGGAGTAATCAACACTACTAGAAACCCACAGGTACCAATCTGAGGTTTGGGTACAAAGATTGGATACAAGAGATGAACTAGGGTTTGAGATGAGATGGTGCTGGTGAAGATGTTGATGGAGATTGACCCCCTCCCGATGAGAGGATCGTTGGTGATGACGATGGTGATGATTTCCCACTCCCAGAGAGAAGTTTTCCCGGTAGAACAGCTCTGCCGGAGCCCTAGATTGGTTCTGCCAAGGTTCCGCCTTGTGGCGGCGGAGTTTCTTCCCCAAAGCTTGCTTATTATTTTTTTTCTCGGACAAAAGACCTCATATAGCAGAAGATGGGCATCGGAGGGCCACCAGGGGGCCCCCGAGGCAGGGGGGCATGCCCAGGGGGTAAGGCGCGCCCCCACCCTCGTGGCCAGGGTGCGGGCCCCCTCTGGAACTTTCTTCGCTCAGTATTTTTTATATATTCTGGAAATAACTTCTGTGAAGTTTCAGGACTTTTGGAGCTGTGCAGAGTAGGTCTCTAATATTTGCTCCTTTTCCCGCCCAGAATCCCAGCTGTCGGTGTTCTCCCTCTTCATGTAAACCTTGTAAAATAAGAGAGAATAGGCATAAGTATTGTGACATAATGTGTAATAACAACCCATTATGCAATAAATATCGATATAAAAGCATGATGCAAAGTGGACGTATCTGGCCTTAGCTGGATCAAGAGTACGGGGGACGTCACCGAGATGAACGTGTGCAAATCACGAAGGTGCCGTGTGTTCAGTACTTGATCGGTTGGATCGTGTAGACATTCGACTACATCAACCGCATTACTTAACGCTTCCACTTTCGGTCTATGAGGGTACGTGGACACACTCTCCCCTCTCGTTGCTATGCATCACCTAGATGGATCTTGCGTGTGCGTACGAATATTTTTTGAAATACTAAGTTCCCCAACAGTGGCATCCGAGCCAGGTTTATGCGTAGATGTTATATGCATGAGTAGAACACAAAGGATTTATGGGCGTGGGTATATATGTATTGCTTGCCGTCACTAGTTGATTCTTGATTCAGTGGTATTGTTGGATGAAGCGGCTCAGACCGACATTACGTGTCCGCTTACGTGAGACTAGTTCTATCGACGTGCTTTGCACACAGGTGGCTAGTGGGTGTCTGTTCCTCCAACTTTAGTTGAATCGGTTTCAATGAACAGGGTTCTTTCTGAAGATCAAAAAGCAATCACTATACTACATTGTGTTTTTGATGCGTGAGTAAGAACGATTCTTGCTAGAAGCTTGTAGCAGCCACGTAAAACTTGCAACAACAAAGTAGAGGACGTCTAACTTGTTTTTGCAGGGCATGTTGTGGTGTGATATGGTCAAGACGTGATTATATAAATTGTTGTATGAGATGATCATGTTTTGTAACACAGTTATCGGCAACTGGCAGGAGCCATATGGTTGTCGCTTTATTGTATGAAATGCAATCACCATGTAATTGCTTTACTTTATCACTAATCATTAGCGATAGTCGTGGAAGCAATAGTTGCCTAGACAACAACGATGCTTCGATGGAGATCAAGGTGTCAAGCCGGTGACGATGGTGATCATGACGGTGCTTTGGAGATGGAGATCAAAAGTCACAAGATGATGATGGCTATATCATATCACTTATTTGATTGCATGTGCTGTTTATCCTTTATGCTTCTTATTTTGCTTAGTTCGGTGGTAGCATTATAAGATGATCTATCACTAAATTTCAAGGTATAAGTGTTCTCCCTGAGTATGCACCATTGCTATAGTTCGTCATGCCGAGACACCACGTGATGACCGGGTGTGATAAGCTCTATGTTCACATACAACGGGTGCATGCCAGTTTAGCACAAGAAGAATACTCGGGTTAAACTTGACGAGCCTAGCATATGCAGATATGGCCTCAAAACACTGAGACCGAAAGGTCAAGCGTGAATCATATAGTAGATATGATCAACATAGTGATGTTCACCATTGAAAACTACTCCATCTCACGTGATGATCGGACATGGTTTAGTTGATATGGATCACGTGATCACTTAGATGATTAGAGGGATGTCTATCTAAGTTGGAGTTCTTAAGTAATATGATTAATTGAACTTTAATTTATCATGAACTTAGTACCTGATAGTATTTTTGCATGTCTATGTTGTTGTAGATAAATGGCCCGTGCAATTGTTCCGTTGAATTTTAATGCGTTCCTAGAGAAATCTAAGTTGAAAGATGATGGTAGCAATTATATGGACTGGGTCCATAACTTGAGGATTATCCTCATTGCTGCACAGAAGAATTACGTCCTGGAAGCACCGCTAGGTGCCAAACCCGCTGCAGGAGCAACGCCAAATGTTATGAACACCTGATAGAGCAAAGCTGATGACTACTCGATAGTTCAGTGTGCCATGATTTATGGATTAGAACTGGGACTTCAACAACGTTTTGAATGTCATGGAGCACATGAGATGTTCCAGGAGTTGAAGTTAATATTTCAAGCAAATGCCCGGATTGAGAGATATGAAGTTTCCAATAAGTTCTATAGCTGCAAAATGGAGGACAATAGTTATGTCAGTGAGCATATACTCAGAATGTCTGGGTACCACAATCACTTGACTCAGCTGGGAGTTAATCTTCCAGTTGATAGTGTCATTGACAGAGTTCTTCAATCACTGCCACCAAGCTACAAGAGCTTCGTGATGGACTATAATATGCAAGGGATGGATAAGACGATTCCCGAGCTCTTCGCAATGCTAAAAGCTGTGGAGGTAGAAATCAAGAAGGAGCATCAAGTGTTGATGGTCAGCAAGACCACCAGTTTCAAGAAAAAGGGTAAGGGGAAGAAAGGGAACTTCAAAAATAATGGCAAGAAAGTTGCTGCTCAAGTGAAGAAGCCCAAGTCTGGACCTAAGCCTGAGACTGAGTGCTTCTACTTCAAAGGGACTGACCACTGGAAGTAGGGATGAAAATGGAGCGGAAACGGATGGAACTGAGTGATACCATATTTGTTTTCACATTTTTTGCAGAAGTGGAAACGAATACAGAAACCCCGGAAATGAATACGGAAATAGATACTACCGGAAACGGACACAGAGCTAATACAATGTAACATCCCAAAATTCTAAATTTTGGAATGTTATAATAAATAGATTGATTGATTGATTGTTTGATTGTTGTGTGATTGATTGAGTGAAATTCGAAACTTTTTGAAAGTTAAATGAGAGGGAATAAAAGGGATTTGCCAAACTTTCACCTTTTGTATTTTGATCTCCGTGAATTCAAATTCTTTTCAAATACAAAACCCTCGAGAGAAGATGACATGACTTCTTCCATTTAAGCACAGATACTTGACCGTCTGAGGTCTGATGTCCTGCTCAGTGTGACATTTACCCCATGGTACAACGAACCATCCAACAAAAGAAAGAAGTAATGAAAGGAGCCCTCATGGAAATTTTAGAAAAAGATGTGATGAAGGAAGAGATGGAGGACACACCTAAAGAAGACCCGAGTAAACCCTGCACAAAGTCTTGCTATTCATGTGGAGAAGAAGGACACATCTCCCAAAATTGTTTGAATGGGGATCTAGTAGAATCCCGATGGAGGAAGTAGAGTATGACCCACAAGAAATAGAAGCCATGATTGGCATGAAAAGGTCTAGGAAGAGAAGTAGATTGGATTCCAGGAAGGACCTGAGTCATATCACCTGTTACAGGTGCAAGGAGTCAGGGCACTACCTCAATATTTGCCCAAAAAGGAAACCTCGTGACTTGTCAAAAGTAATATGTTTTAGTTGTAATGGAGCAGGGAACTTTGCCAGAGAATGCCCCAAGGAGAAGGAAACTTGTGCTAGATAGTTGAGTTTGCAACAAAAGAAATGGAGTAGTAGAAGTGAGAACATTTTGTTTTATATTGAGGTGTTGAGTTGAGACATGTAACGGAAAAGCGAGAGATTGTAATTATTTGAGAATGAATAAAGTTAGCATCATTGGTACTGATATGGATTTTCTGAGTTGTTACTCTATGAAGAAGGATTTTGACCATTTTGAGGATATGAGAAATGTGGTCTATGGAAGATTTGTGCATTTTAAGGGTGGTAGTACCCTGTAAGAACCCTTGACCCCTGGAAAAGATAAGGATACTCCACTGAGTGGATTTCAGACAAAATGAATATGAATTTTGTCTCGATATGTGTGATACCCCAAGGGTATGTGGGATGAAGTAGGATACCGTCCGTTGTTTGTACCAAATGTGATCAAGGAGTCAGAAGAGAATGTTAAGTTGATTCGAGATAGACTGAAGGTAGCTCAGTCCAGGCAGAAGAGTTATGCAGACTCAAAAATGCAAGGAGGTAGTCTATGAAATTGGAGATAGAGCATGTCTTCGTGTGTCCCTTCTGCGAGGAGTTAAGCGATTTGGAGTTAAGGGAAAGTTATCCCCGAGATTTATAGTACCATACCGAGTTTTGGAGCGTATGGGAGAAGTGGCCAACAAGTTGGAGTCACCCGAAAGACTGTCAGGAGTTCATGATGTGTTTCACGTTTCTCAGTTGAAGAAGTGCCATGCAGAGATGGCCAATATTCCCATGTAAGGACGCTTGACCCTGGAAAGGATAACGATGTTCCACGAAGTAGAGTATGGACTCCATAAGTATAAGTTTTTTTATCTCGGTATGTGGGATAACCCAGAAGATAAAGAGATGAATTACTATTGGATAAAAAGGAGGTATGATGTTGGTATTATGGAACGATTTTAACTCCGTGATGAGTCTGAGTAATCATGTCCTAGTTTGGTACCAATAGAAGGAAGGAAGACAGTACAATTGGAAGGACTTAAGGATGCCGAGAAGCTGGATGTTTGGATAATGATCAGTTTCCCGACGATAAGTTCAAGGACTACAAGTGATGAGATGGGCCATAACCCACAGCCCCAGGACCTGCCAAGAAACAAGCACACTCTTGCTGAAGGAAAAACCCTGGAAGAAGTTACGATTTTATCGATAGATGATCTTATAGGAGTAACGCAAAACCTGAGAGTTGTGAAGGAACAATAGATGTTTGTTTGGCTTGCAGAATCAATGGATTTATCCTAACCCAGTTCGTTGACAAGAGAAATTATGCAATGCTTGTGAGGATGACCGAGTGTTAGAATGGGAGATTCGCTAAACCATATACAGGGTAATGATTTGGGTGCGGGATGGATTGATCACCATACCGACTTACTCTTATTATTCGCATCTGCTATATGGGATGATAAATTTGAGTGACTTACCTATAGTAGAGAGACAACGATATTAAACCTTTTTTAAACCTTGGAATGGTATAGAAATTTTCCCTTGTACACGGCAGCTGTTGCCAACCGTAGGTTATACGGTGAGAATGAAGCCTAGACCCATTTCCTGCAGGAGAAGCCATAAAATGGTTGACCGCCATGAGATATCGATAGTTCTTTAGTGTTGGCGCCAGACCCGTCAGCTAAGAAGAACCAGTCATGGAAGAACCTTACCAAGATGAAAGAACAGAAGAATTGTGGTAAAGGTTATGCCACTACCGGAAGAGCCCGGATAAGGAATTATCCTGAAGATCTAAGAAGACCAACACTGTTAACAATATGGATGAAGTATATGAGTTTCGATGGAACCGTAACCATGCTTCTAAGGGAGGTAGCACCCCAGACCCCTGTGATGATCGATGGATTTTGAGAAGACCCCCAAACCCTAACCTTTTTCTTGCTAGCCTCTCCGAATCTCGAGGACGAGATTCATTTTAAGGGTGGTAGGTTTGTAACATCACAAAATTCTAAATTTTGGAATGTTATAATAAATAGATTGATTGATTGATTGTTTGATTGTTGTGTGATTGATTGAGTGAAATTTGAAACTTTTTGAAAGTTAAATGAGAGGGAATAAAAGGACTTTCCCAAACTTTCACCTTTTGCATTTTGATCTCCGTGAATTCAAATTCTTTTCAAATACAAAACCCTCGAGAGAAGATGACATGACTTCTTCCATTTAAATAAAGGAAAAGGGTTTTGAAAAGATTTGAATTTTATTTGGAAATATTTCAAATTTAGAAACTTTAAGCAACTCAATGATTTTCACGAGAGGAGATAAAATGACTTCTTCAAATTATGAAATATGAGTTGGGAGTTTCAAGGATCAAATTCAAAGTCCTTTTGAAATTATTTTAAATTTGGAATTGTTTGAGTTTTATTCCAATTATTTTTATCCAAAAATAAAATATATTGAAAATAGGGTAACATGATTCCATACATTAGAAAATTCGAGAAAAATTAATTTGAAATCATTTTGGTATTTTTAAAATGATTTTTATTGGATTTTAATATACGAGTAGCACTCTTTGTTTTATCTGAATTTCTATGAATTTTATTTGACTCTAGAAAAATGTTCATCCTGTAGGAAAACTTTTTCTGAAAATTTAGATATATTATATGCCTATAGTTTATTTTATTTATATTGTTTTACTATTTCTTTTGTCTGCTAAACGTTTTATAAAAAAAAGAAACCCTTCCCTCCGACTGGGCCGGCCCAGCTCCTCGGCCAGGCCGCAGGCCCAGCCCACCTCCTAGCCGTCCCCAAGCTCCCGAGCAAGAATCCCGCCGCCGCACGACTCGCCGGCCACCATCGTGGCCGAGTCGGCCTCCTCGCACCGCCTTTGCCCTTGCCGCACGCCTCCCGAGGCCGCCCCTCCATAAATAGCACCTGGGCCCTCCTCTCTCTCCTCGTCCCGCTCTCGCGCCACCACCGAATCTCGCTGCCGCCGCCACTGCACTTCGCCGCCTCGCCGTCCCGCGCCTCTCGCCGCCGCCCCGCGCCGCTAGCTGCTGCTGCCGTCGCCGCCGAGCACCGCGCCGCCTCGCCCCACCGGAGCCGCATCTCGCCGCCGCGCCGCCCTCGCCGGAGCTTGCCGCCGCCGCCAACCGACGCGGGAAAGCCGCCGGAAAACGCCCCGTCGTTGAACCGCCAAGAACCGTGGTAAAAACCGCTGCCGACCGGACCGATCCAAATCGGTTTTTTTTAATAAACTGTTTTTTATTTAGCAGACGTTCTCTGTGTAGATCTCATCAGCGAATGGTTTTCGTCGCGTATGCTTCTGTAGCGAACGTTCGTTCGATAGGATTTTTCTTTTTATTTTAGTTTTCCACCAGGGACCCGTTTGTGAATAGTTTCTTCACAGATTAGTCCCTGTACTTCAAACAACCACATCATTTACCCGTTTATCCAAATTCAACGAAACCAACGCCCACTTCTTCGTTATGATCCCCTCTATCTAGTAAACCAACTCAAACATGTTTTTGAAAATTTAAAATTTTGAATTAGACCAGATTTGAACTCAAACTTCGTTTGATCGTAACTTGAGTTTCGTAGCTCAGTTTGAGTTGATTCTTTTTGCTATTTGAAGCTCTTGACCTAAACTTTCTGATAAGGCCAAATTCAGCCAATTTTGGTACTGTTAGAAATTGTTTTATGTTGCAAGGGTTATTTGCTTGGTTTTGATGTATTCCAAATCGTATTCTTCGTTCTTTCCAATCTTTTGAGTGATTGCTTATGTGTGGTTAATATTGCCTGCTTACGATAATTCACCGGAGTGTGACGAGTAGAACTATACAGAGTTTTGAGTGTGAATCATCTTCATCAACATTGCATGCAAGTCCTCACTTTGATCATACCTATTACTGCCTAGTTTTATTGCATTAGATCAATCCTCAAACATTGCATGATTAGCATCTAATTAAATTGTGGGTTTTGGGAAGTAGTTGATGAGGTAGGAACCTATTGCCCTGCATTCAAACCTTGGGAGTTACTATTACATTATGCTTATATTGCCATGCTATGCTCGTAGACGTGGATTGGGTTTGAGAGTATTCATGACAGATGTGAGATTGTTAATTAATGGTTTACTTAAGGTGGCAACTTTAACGCACATCTGGGTGGATTGAGGCACCTGGGTATTCCAGTGATTGCCTGTTTTTCTTTATGGACCGCCACCCAGGCTCAAAGGGATCATGAGATTATTCATGCTAGAAACTTCCGTGTGCAGCCACAAGCTATTATGGGCTCTAGCATAGTTGATTAAGTCATGCGAACTCTTACAGTGGTAGACTAGCAGATGTAGGGGAAAGTAGGTGTAACGGTCTACCCGATCATAAGGTGCTAGCGCTTCTGAAAGACTATGTCTCGGTCATCCATTTCTCAAACACCATGTAGTGCGAGAATCCCAACGGAGGAGATCGAGTCTTGTGGGGAAAAGTGCGCAAACCTCCGCAGAGTGTATAAACTAATCATGGTTAGCCGTGTCCCCGGTTATGGACGTCTTGAGTATCTAGTACTTGGATTATCATGTGAATCTCATCATGTTACTTTAATTAATATTGTTGGGTATTAATGATATTGCTTACTTGGGATTGAGAGGATGTCTATCTTCTCAATGTTCAACAACCACCATGATAGTTAAATAAAAATTTATTCCTTTGCAGTAGGGAAAAATTGGCTTTTCGCAAAAACATTATAACCATAGAGCTTTTCCACCAGCCATACATGCATGTAGTGATAGCCATTATTCATCATTTCTCTATGGTGTGAATTTGCCAGTACATTCAATGTACTGACCCTTTGTGGCTGCAACGTCTCATGTTGCAGGATTTCTTACGATGAGTAAGTGATACGTTAGGGTTACGATTTCTACACTCAACTTTGCCGTTGGTGTTGATGGGAATCAACAACCTTGTTACTTCCGCTATTTTGGATTGAGGTAATAGTATTTACGTTACTTTTTACACATGATTTACCTCTGTTATAAATCCTCGAGTACTGTGTGTGTCAGCATACCGATCCAGGGATGACACTTAAGCACAGATACTTGACCGTCTGAGGTCGGGTCGCTACATACAAAGCGGATACGGAAACAGAAATAGGCATTCTCCGGAAGTTAAAAACCCCTTGAATCATAGAGAAATACACACAAGGACAAACAAATTTAACGAGTTGTTAACATGGCTACAAAATAATATCATTATGTTAGCAACTTAGCGTAGTATTGTAGTAGTACCGAGCAATTGCGAATACAGTCAAGCTGAGTACATGTGTGGTAGTAGAAGTTGGGCCTTAGATCCATTCTATTAATTGTGTCATTGTGTTCTCTTTGGTGGTTGGGCTACAAAGCAGCTATAGGTCTATAGTAAAAACAAAAATTCCATATTCATGGAAACAGAAAGTTCCATTTCCATGCATGTTCCATCGGAAAACATGATACGTCTCCAACGTATCTATAATTTTTGATTGTTCCATGCTATTATATTATCAACCATGGATGTTTTATATGCATTTATATGCTATTTTATATGATTTTTGGGACTAACCTATTAACCTAGAGCCTAGTGCCAGTTTCTGTTTTTTTCCTTGTTTTAGAGTATCATAGAAAAGGAAAATCAAACGGAGTCCAATTGACCTGAAACTTCACGGAACTTATTTTTGAACGGAAGCAATCCAGGAGACTTGGAGTAAACGTTAGGGAATCTTCGAGGGAGGCACGAGGTAGGGAGGCGCGCCCTACCCCCCTGGGCGCGCCCCCACCCTCATGGGCCCCTCGTGGCTCCCCTGACCGACTTCTTTCGCCTATATATGTCAATATACCCTAAAAACATCAGGGAGCAGAATAGATCGGGAGTTTCGCCGCCAGAAGCCTCCGTAGCCACCAAAAACCAATCTAGACACGTGCTGGCACCCTGCCGGAGGGGGAATCCCTCTCCGGTGTCCATCTTCATCATCCCAGCGCTCTACATGACGAGGAGGGAGTAGTTCGCCCTCGGAGCTGAGGGTATGTACCAGTAGCTATGTGTTTGATCTCCCTCTCTCGTGTTCTTGAGGTGGTATGATCTTGATGTATCGCGAGCTTTGCTATTATAGTTGGATCTTATGATTTTTCTCCCCCTCTACTCTCTTGTAATGGATTGAGTTTTCCCTTTGAAGTTATCTTATCGGATTGAGTCTTTAAGGATTTGAGCACACTTGATGTATGTCTTGCATGTGCTTATCTGTGGTGACAATGGGATATCACGTGATCCACTTGATGTATGTTTTGGTGATCAACTTGCGAGTTCCGTGACCTCGTGAACTTATGCATAGGGGTTGGCACATGTTTTCGTCTTGACTCTCCGGTAGAAACTTTGGGGCACTCTTTGAAGTTCTTTTTATTGGTTGAATAGATGAATATGAGATTGTGTGATGCATATCGTATAATCATACCCACGGATAGTTGAGGTGATATTGGAGTACCTAGGTGACATTAGGGTTTTGGTTGATTTGTGTCTTAAGGTGTTATTCTTGTATGAACTCTATGATAGATCAAACGGAAAGAATAGCTTTGTGTCATTTTACTACGGACTCTTGAATAGATCGATCAGAAAGGATAAATTTGAGGTGGTTTCGTACCCTACAATAATCTCTTCGTTTGTTCTCCGCTATTAGTGACTTTGGAGTGACACTTTGTTGCATGTTGAGGGATAGTTATATGATCCATTTATGTTATTATTGTTGAGAAAACTTGCACTAGTGAAAGTATGAACCCTAGGCCTTGTTTCCTAGCATTGCAATACCGTTTGTGCTCACTTTTACCACTTGCTACCTTGCTGTTTTTATATTTTAAGGTTACAAAAACCATTATCTACTATCCATATTGCACTTGTATCACCATCTCTTCGCCGAACTAGTGCACCTATACAATTTACCATTGTATTGGGTGTGTTGGGGACACAAGAGACTCTTTGTTATTTGGTTGTAGGGTTGTTTGAGAGAGACCATCTTCATCCTACGCCTCCCACGGATTGATAAACCTTAGGTCATCCACTTGAGGGAAATTTGCTACTGTCCTACAAACCTCAGCACTTGGAGGCCCAACAACGTCTACAAGAAGAAGGTTGTGTAGTAGACATCAAGATCTTTTCTGGCGCCGTTGCCGGGAGGTGAGTGCTTGAAGGTATATCTTTAGATCTTGCAATCGAATCTTTTAGTTTCTTGTTTTATCACTAATTTAGTTTATAAAAGAAAACTACAAAAAATGGAATTGAGTTTGCCTCATATGCTTCATCTTTTTAATATCTTTCCTGAGAATGATGGAAATGAAAATTGAGCTCAAGTGCTAGAAGAAGTCTATAGAATGTTTGGCACTAAATCTTTGAATGATGAGCATGATTGCAATGTTATTAGTATGAACTCTTTGAATATCCATAGTACTAATGATGATTGCACTAGTTATGATGAAAATATCTCTTATAAGCATGTCGATTTTTGTGGAGTGCATAGAGTTTGCAAGTACATACCAAACATGGAAGATAGATTTTGCAAGAGGCATAAGTATTTGGAAATTAAATGGTTGCAAGAGAGGCAAGATGTTAGTGATGAAAATTTAAAATATCTTAGCCATACTTGTGAACTTTGCAATGAACATGGTCATTTAAATATCAAATGCAAATTGTTTCATGATCGAATCGTGTCCAAAAATTGTGATGACTTGATTTTCCTTGCACATCATAATGAACTTCATTTGCTTTTGGGTTATGAAGAAATGAAATGTCAAACTAAGCATATTCCAGAATATAACCTTGAGAAATTCCTCAATATTGATCTAGAAGAAATTTATATGTATTGTGCGGTGAATTTCATTAAAAATCCTTATATTGCCAATTACATAAAGAAAAGAAAACAAATAGAAGATGAAGAGAATACTAACGAGAGGGAAGAGACTTCCCAATATTCTCCTATTATTTCTTATGGTGAATCATGTAACGAGGAGGAGCCTTCTATTCAACCAATCTCATTAATAAGGAGCTCCAAAAAGAGGATTGAACCCACACATGATGTGAAGAAGAGAAAGAAAAGACGGAGAAGTAAATGTAGAAAGGTATCTCTCCCAAATGATGTTGCTCCTATTTCTCATTGTGATGATGATAATTGCTATACTATTGGTGCTATCCATACTATTAATGATGAGAGTGATTATGCTTATGATATGAAAAGGCCCAAGCTTGGGGATGATATGTTTGATGAAGATGATGTTTTGAGAATATATTTGCTGCAATTAATGTTTGTCCCAAGATTGGGGATTCTACGTTTAATGAAGAGGATATTTTTAGTCTCCCAAGTTTTGATATGCAAATTTATAATGATGATAGCATGCCTCCTACTTATGATGATTATATTGATGAAAGTGGGTTTGGAAGAGTGTCAACTTTAGGAAGTAATGATCCCACTATTTTGGAGGATGTTGAATCTTATTATGATAATTATGAAAGTGGATTTGGAGAGGTCATGACTTTATTTAGTGATGATTCCGCTATCTTGGAAGAGGTTTCAACCGATTATGATGAGAACAAAGTTGCTACTTATGATAATTATTGTGATGATACTGTTAGTGCTTCTAGTGCCACCCCTAGTTGGTTTTGGAGTATTGATGACAAACCTGGTTGACGGACTAATGTGTTTGTGAGAATTGCAGGATAACACAGGTAGTAGTCCCTCATTGATTCGGTTTTCCTACCAGAGATGACCCCTAAAAATGTATGAAGACATTGAAGTCAAAGGTGGGATGTGAAGACATTCACATTGAAGACTATGACAGGAGAAGACATCGTGTGAAGACTATGGAGCGCGAAGACTTAGTTGTTTCATCGTTCTTTTTCTTCTTTGTTGAGTCATAGGAACCACCGTACTGTTAAGTGGGGTCCAAGTGAACCAGTCAGAATGACTGAAGTGATGCTTAACCAAAATCCTATGTCTTCGAGCGAAGACAATGAGAGAAAATCTTATCCAGAGTTGGATAAGTCAGCTTTGCTTGGAGCCCAAGTAAAGTTGCCGTGTGTGTTTGAAATCTGACCGTTGGAACACGTGTCAGTTCCTTAGTGACACAGGGTCATTTCGGACAAATCAGGTCGGGTTGCCTAGTGGCTATAAATAGCCCACCCCCTACAACCATAAATGGTTGGCTGCTCAGAGTTAGTATACGGCTTTTGTCGTTTGAGAGCAATCCACCTCGAAGCCTTTGAGAGAGAATTCCTTGCGAGGACAAATCCCTAAACACCCAGAGCCAAAGAGTGTTAGGCATCACTGAAGTCTTCCTGTCTGTGTGATCTGAAGACTTGTTACACTTGAGGACTGTGAATCCTCCAGCCGGTTCGGTGTTGCGTTCTGAGCATCCAAGAGTCATTGTGGATCGCCGGTGAACGAAGTCTGTGAAGGTTTGGAAGTCTACCTTGAAGACTTACCAGAGTGATTGGGTAAGGACTGGGTGTCCTTAGCTCAAGGGGAATAAGGTGAAGACGCGGTCTTCTGAGTTGAATCTCAGCCTCCCTAACCAGACGTACAGTTGTCACAGCAACTGGAACTGGTCCAACAAATCATTGTCTTCAGCGAGCCACTGGTTCTATCATTCCCCTCTCTTTATTTATAGTTGGTCCGTGTGAAGTCATTGCCTGTTTGCATTATCTTTTGTCTTCACTGAGTGACTGCTAGTTCTGATTGTCTTTATACTATCTTCCAGCCTGATCTATACTGCCTAGCTGCTTTTAGTCGTTGTGCTTTCACTTCATTGAATACTTGACTATGGCTTGCTTAGTGTAGTCTACCTTCCGCTGCATGGTAATAGGTTTATCTCTATCGTTTGTCTTCGAAACTTCCATGTTTCTAAGACTTCCGTAAAAATCTCCTATTCACCCCCCTCTAGTCGATCACTAGCACTTTCAATTGGTATCAGAGCAAGGTACTCCCTTGTTGTGCGTGATTTGGTTTAACCACCTGGAGTTTTAGCTATGTCGACTGCAGGGATAATCAAAGTCTACGCTGCATGCCCAGTCTTCGATGGAACGGAATATCCCTACTGGAAGAATAAGATGCGCATGCATCTTGAAGCCATTGATGTCGACCTCTGGTATGTCGTCAAGAATGGCGTCCCCAAGGCTGGTGAAGGTGTCACCGCTGCTGATGTCAAGAAGTTCCTTCAACTGGACTCCACTGCCAAAAACATCATCTGTGGTCATCTAACCAAAGGGCAGTATGGCCGTCTGAGTGCTCTAGGAACATCTAAGCTAGTCCGGGACTGGGTCTCTAAGGTCAACGAAGGCGTCTCAACCTAGAGAGATCAAAGAATCAGTGTCCTTCGCAACCCCTTCAACCGCTTCAAGAGAAACTACAATGAGAATGTTCAGGTCACGTTTGATCGACTCAGTGACATCACGAATGAGCTTCAAGCCCTCGGCGCTATTGAGATCACCAAGCATGAAGTCGTCAAGACACTCCTGAGATCACTTGATAGCTTGTTTGACACCCTAGCCCTGATGATTCTAGAACGCCCTGACTTCAAGACACTCGATCCATCTGATATACTTGAAAGGCTCAACACACATGAGTTTCAGCTTTTTGAGAAAATAGACATCTACGGTCCCAACTATGGGCGAACTCGTGCTTTGAAGGCAAAAGCTGTTTCCTCATCTGAAGAAGAATCTGATTGCAGTTCGGATGATCCTGAAGACATTAGAAAGGAGCTTGCTATGCTTGTGAAGAAGTTTCAGAAATTCACCAAGAAGAAAGGCTTTAGAAAGTCCTCACGATCCATCTCAAGGAATGATGAAGCTTCTGCTCATGACTACAAGAAGAGAACATGTCACAAGTGCAAGAAACCTGGTCACTACATCTCTGAGTGTCCGTAGTGGGACAATGAGAACAAGAAGAAGAAGAAGAGCAAGGAATATGATTCTGACGACAAGAAGAAGAAGAAATACTCAAAGTCTTCTTCCAAGTCTTCCTCAAAGTCTTCATCACACAAGAAGAGCTCATCTGGCAAGGCTTGTGCATTTGTTGGCAAGGAAATGGATTCAGAGGAGGAGTCCGCTTCTGAGGAGGCGGAGGTGGAGTCTGAGGAGGAGTCCGATTCTGGCGTTGCAAGTCTGGCTACATCATACGTTGCCAAGTCCATCTTCAACACTGAAGACCATGACTTCATCACCGACGCCGATGTTAATGACAAGGACAACTCTGCTCCCACCTACTGCTTCATGGCACGCGGTGCCAAGGTAAAATCACGCACTACTCACTATCAAACATCCAGTGAAGATGGCTCTGACTGTGGTTCCAAACCCAGCTACAAAACACTTGCTAAAATTGCAACTGAACAACAGAAAGCTATGGAACATATTCAAAAACTGTTAGACAAAAGCGATGACCTGTTAGACGCTGAAATGACTCGATCTTAGTCCTTAATTGAAGACATAAAAAATCTTCATATTAAGTATGAGGAACTTGAAAGTCGTCATGAAATGCTCTCGACAACTCATGAGAAGCTTTCCTATGATTATCTTCAAAGGAAGCAAGATCTTGAGAAATTGAGAGCAACTCATGAAGATCTTCAAAAGGAAAACGAGTCACTTCGCGCCAAACAGATTAGTTCCGCTCAGGAAGGATTTGAACCACCATGTCTTAAATGCATTGAGCGTGACAACGCTACTTCTGTTCCTGGATGTTCTACTACTGCTACTGTTGCACTATCTTCAACTGTTGATGTGGTAACTAACCCCTCTGCTGAGGATACCATTGCTATTGCTGATGAAAATGCTAGGTTGAAGACATTGCTTGAAATGGGGATGTACAAAAGTCTCAAAGGGCATCAGACACTATGTGATGTCCTCAAAAGGCAGATCCTAAACCGAAATCCTAGGAAAGAGGGTGTTGGGTTCGAAAGGAAAATGAATGTTGATGGCTTTTACTGGAAACCTGAGCAGTACCCCAAAACCACATGGGTTGCTGCAAAGGAACCTTCAGTGGATCCATCCACCCTATCTGGATTCACTTGTGGTAATCCCATTGTTATTGATAAATCCTTTGATGCAAACTATAAACTGTTTAAGAATCAGAAGGGTGAAGTGTTTGCCAGGTATATTGGTACTAACTGCAGGTATGGGCCACCTATGAACACAGTCTGGGTACCGAAAAAGTATTTGGAGAATCTTCTTGTGAATGTCGTCATGACACCACAAGTGAAGAAGACAAACCCCAGACCACAGGCTTCATATGGTCCAAAGGCTTCATACAGACAGAGGACTCACCTGAGTCGCACTAACGCAAATGTTTTACAGGGAAATCATACTCAGGCCTATGAATATGAGCGGGTTTCATCAAACCGCCATGTTCATACGACCAAGAACTACTCTGCTTATTATTATGAGTACTATTGTCCTCCTGCAAGACTTTTTGCTAGGGCTCTGTCGGTGTCAAAACCGGCGGATCTTGGGTAGGGGGTCCCGAACTGTGCGTCTAGGCCGGATGGTAACAGGAGGCAAGGGACACGAAGTTTTACCCAGGTTCGGGCCCTCTTGATGGAGGTAAAACCCTACGTCTTGCTTGATTAATATTGATGATATGGGTGTTACAAGAGTAGATCTACCACGAGATCAGAGAGGCTAAACCCTAGAAGCTAGCCTATGGTATGATTGTATGTTGTGATTGTTGTCCTACGGACTAAAACCCTTCGGTTTATATAGACATCGGAGAGGGTTAGGGTTACACAAGGTCGGTTACAAAGGAGGAGATATCCATATACGTATTGCCTAGATTGCCTTCCACGCCAAGTAGAGTCCCATCCAGACACGAGACGAAGTCTTCAATCTTGTATCTTCATAGTCTAATAGTCCGGCTAATGGAGATAGTCCGGCTGTCCGGAGACCCCCTAATCCATGACTCCCTCAGTAGCCCCTGAACCAGGCTTCAATGACGATGAGTCCGGCGTGCAGTTGTCTTCGGCATTGCAAGGCGGGTTCCTTCTCCGAATACGTCACAGAAGAATTTGAATACGAGGATAGTGTCCGATCCTGCAAAATGAGTTCCACATCCCACCATAGAGAGAATAATGTTTTCGCGGATCTAATTTGCTAGCTTGTTTCGACAACATGAAGTTATGTCATGGACCGGTGATTATTTGAACCGTTTCTTTTAACCAGCCCCGCACATAACGCGAGGCAGTTTTTTGACATGTCTTGTCAAAGCAGAGATCGTGTCCGCTTATTACGGGATTCTCATCAATACGGGCGTGGGTAACCCAACTGCGCCATCAGTTGCGGCGCTTGGGGGATAAGCGATTTTTACCAGGCAAGTGGGGACGCTTAATTTTGTCCGCCCATATAAAGGGATAAGGATTCACCTTTCTATCCATGCCTTCTTCCTCCTCTACTCATCCACTCCCGCACACTCGAGCTCTACCGCCCAAGCTCTCACTTCCATCTCAACTTTCTCCAACCATGTCCGGAGCGGGAGGCAAGTGGATGGTCTCCTCCGTCACGGAGGGAGACGTCAAGAAACTGAGGAGAGCCGGATACCTGCCCGACGACATCGCGCACCGGCTCCCAGATGAGGGACAACTCATCCCCACCCCCAAACCCCATGAGAGGGTGGTATTCCTCACCCATTTCCTCCACGGACTGGTATTCCCTCTCCATCCCTTCGTCTGGGGGCTCATGTTTTCTTACGGCCTGGATTTCCACGATCTGGCCCCGAACTTCATCCTCAACATCTCGGCGTTTATCGTCGTGTGCGAGGCCTTCCTCCGCATCAAGACCCACTTCGGCTTATGGCTGAAGACCTTCAACGTCAAGCCGAAGGTATTGAGCGGCCGCCAGGCGGAGTGCGGAGGCGCCATGGTGGGCAAGATGCCCAACATCACATGGCTCGAGGGCTCCTTCATGGATACCATAAAGGGGTGGCAATCGGGGTGGTTCTATAACACCGAGCCGCGCGACCCCGCATGGGTAGCGGCCCCCGAGTTCTGATCTGGCATCCCCATGTGGCTCACCTCCTCGAAAGAGAAGGGCCTGTCCTGGGGTAATTCAAAAGAGCTGACCGGACTCCAGTCATGTATGCATATGCAGGCTTCTCTGCTGGCGTCCGCCGCACTAACTACGGAGGTCGCCGTACTGAAGCAGGACCTCGATGGGTCCAAGAAAGAGCTTAGCCTTGTCAAGAGGCAGCTCGAGGAGAATGAAGGTAAGTAATACCCCGTCTATAGATATATGTATATAAAAAAGGATGCGACTGCAAAATGACAGGATCATTGTATGTTTTGCCAGGTGCCACGACTGAGGTGGCGACCCTGAAGCAAGCGCTGACCAAGGCTGAAGAAACAGCGGCCAAGGAGCGCACCGAGCGAGAGAGGCACGAGGCTTGGGTGGGCGAGGTGAATAAGAGCTCCAGGCTCTCATGACGAAGCACGAAACATTGGAGCTTGACTCGAAGACGTGAGAGTCTGAGCTTGCCGCGGCCCGTGAGAGCGCAAAGAGTGCCAAGGCCGAGGCCCAGAAGGCCCTTCAGGAGATCGACGCGATGAAGAAGATAGCGGCAGGTAAGGCTTTCTATATGCAAAGCAAGCATGTAAAGGTGAATTGCCGATTACTTACCCGAATCCGGAGCTCTTCAGGAGAATTCGCACATTTGCCCCGCAGTGTGTCCGATGCCGCACAATTCTACCAGGCCGAGGATGGAAGCTCGACGGAGAAGCTGTTCTGGTCTCAGTATGCTGAGGCCGAACATCCGGTGCCAATGAGCGACCAGCTGAAGCAGATGGCCGAGCTACATATGGCCTGGCGACGCCCTTCCGAATAGTTTCTTCGGCCTGGTGAGGTGGCTTGTGGATGCCTGCCCTCGGCTGGAGGTCGTCAAGCGATCCGTCTGCATAGAAGGTGCCCGCCGGGCTTTCGCCCGTGTAAAAATGCAGTGGGTCAAGCTAGACTCCGTGAAGCTGATCAAGGAGGGGCCACCGGAGGGCAAGGAGCACCGCCACCCCAAGATGTACTACGAGGGTGTTCTGCCGGGTGCCCGTCTTATCGCGGATGAGTGTTCGCAAAATGTAATATTTGAATGAGACTTGCTCGTGTTGTCCTGTATGTATGAAAACTTGTATTATGTTCGCTATGCAACGCTTGTTAGAATTTAAAATATTACCTTCTGTTTGGCTGTTTATCCAATCTAAGAGATGGCTAGTCCTCGGCTTCTGCCCCCATGCCACTAGTGCTGGGGTGTTCGGGATAAACCTGAGCACTCTTGTTCCCATGTTTGGGTCCTTCGAGGGAGGTGCTTAGCACAACGAACAAGGCAACCAGACTAATAATGCTTTATCACTCTCACTTAGCCATAGAATTCTATAATTTCAAATTTCGACGAAGCCCCTGGTATTCGGAAGGCTGAATTCGGGGCGCGATACACGCCTGTAAGCCAGATGGAGCTGGCCCCTCGCCCTAAGCGGCATAAGTCTTTAGGGACTCGAAAAACCTCGCCGAACAGCGACCAGTCTCTCGCCTTATCATGATAGTCAGTTTTAGCTTTCTCTACTGAGGTGCTCAGCCCGGCAGAACCAGGGCACAATCGCAGTAGTTCTCCTAGCGCTACCTTAGCCAATAGAGTGGAACGTAAGGTACCAAAACATAGGAGCCGGGAAAACCCAACATTTGACCAAAGACATGATTCAGAGCTGATGCATATAATGCTATAAGTTGGGGGTGCCGCACTTGTGAAAGTGTTTGGACTTTTCACACCATATTGTGGGTACGTAAGCCCCTGGTGCATTGGCTGTACCAGAGTGTACGGTTGCAAGGTGTCATTAATGAGCACATAGATATATATATATAACAAAAATGCAATAATATTCGTAATGTCATGCATTGTATATTAAAAAATTGCATTAAAGCAGAGTGATACAGATAGTGCAATAAGCAAAAGAGTAGGACTATGTCCCTTCCAAGGGCGAGCTGAGGAATGATATGAAATCTGTAATCAACCTGGGAATTCCGTTGTATAACGTAGTTGTCTGCCTCCTTGGTTGTTGTATCATTTGTTTTGACAATAGAGCTGTCGGACAGTGTTTCCAGAGATTAAAGTCCTGAAAGAAAAAGAAAAATAACCAAACGGGAAGCCCCTAGTGCGGTTTAGGCCGCGTTTTGGGGCGTGCCGTAGTTGTGCCCCCCCTCCCCACCTGTGCCCATGATATTTTTAATGCGTAATTATGTACGCGGGGCACGAATAATGCCGTTGGGCTGGGATTAGGGTGGCCGCCGTATTGCTACGCGAGCTCAGATCGCGCCAGGCGGTCTGTCTGCCGATTGCCCCGAGCGCGCTTGAAGGTGTCCGGGCTTTGAAACACCGAACTGGTAGGTTGCTTTGAGAGGCTGCTTTGCGCTTCTGCTGCAAGGGCCGCGGTGTGCTCCTCTGTTCGGAGAGAGCGCTCTGTGTTTCCATTGACTGTAATAACTCCGCGAGGTCCTGGAATCTTGAGCTTGAGGTATGCATAATGTGGTACCGCATTGAATCTAGCGAATGCGGTTCGTCCGAGCAGCGCGTGAGAACCACTGCGGAACGGGACTATATCGAAGATTAACTCTTTGCTTCGGAAGTTATCCGCGGATCCGAAGACCACTTCCAGTGTAATTGAGCCTGTGCAGTGTGCCTCTACGCCTGGAATGATGCCTTTAAAGGTCGTTTTTGTGGGTTTGATCCTTGAGGGGTCTATACCCATTTTGCGCATTGTGTCCTGATAAAGCAGGTTCAGGCTGCTGCCGCCATCCATAAGGACTCGAGTGAGGTGAAATCCGTCGATGATTGGGTCTAAGACCAGTGCGGCGAATCTGCCATGACGGATACTAGTGGGGTGGTCCCTGCGGTCGAAGGTGATCGGACAGGAGGACCAAGGGTTGAACTTTGGGGCGACTGGCTCCAACGCATATACGTCCCTGAGCGCACGCTTCCGCTCCCTCTTGGGGATGTGGGTTGCATATATCATGTTCACCGTCCACACTTGCGGGGGAAACCTCTTCTGTCCTCTAGTGTGCGGCTGCCGGGGTTCTTCCTCGTCATCGCTATGCGGCCCCTTGTCCTTGTTTTCGGCAATTAACTTGCGGGCCTGCTTGAACACCCAACAATTCCTGTTGGTGTGATTGGATGGCTTGTCTGGGGTGTCGTGTATTTGACACGAGCGATCGAGTATACGGTCCAAGCTGGACGGACCCGGCGTACTTTGTTTAAATGGCTCTTTCCGCTGACCGGGTTTAGAGCCTTTGAATCTGGCATTGACTGCCGTATCCTCAGTACTTTCGCTGTTAATGCGGCGCTTATGCTTGTTGCGATGTGACCTACTATTGTCTTCCTTGGTATCTGAGGTACCATGGTTCTTTGATATGTTATTACTGCGAGCCAACCAGCTGTCTTCTCCCGCACAAAAGCGAGTCATGAGCGTCGTGAGAGCTGCCATAGATTTCGGCTTTTCCTGACCAAGGTGCCGGGCTAGCCACTCATCTCGGATTTTGTGCTTGAAAGCCGCTAAGGCCTCCGCATCCGGACAGTCGACGATTTGATTTTTCTTTGTAAGGAACCGAGTCCAGAATTGCCTGGCCGACTCTTCTGGCTGCTGAATTATGTGGCTCAATTCATCGGCGTCTGGTGGTCGCACATAAGTGCCCTGAAAGTTGTCGAGGAATGCGGCTTCCAGATCTTCCCAGCAGCTAATGGAGTCCGCTGGCAAGCTATTAAGCCAATGCCGCGCTGGTCCTTTGAGTTTTAGTGGGAGGTACTTGATGGCATGTAAGTCATCACCGCGGGCCATGTGGATGTGGAGGAGGAAGTCCTCAATCCATACTGCGGGATCTGTTGTGCCGTCGTATGATTCAATGTTTACAGGTTTGAAACCTTCTGGGAATTGATGTTCCGTTACTTCATCTGTGAAGCATAAGGGGTGTGCGGCGCCTCTGTATTGGGCTATATCGCGACGCAGCTCGTATGGGTCCTGCCCGCTGTGTTCGGCCCGGCCGGATTTTCTTTTACTGTATCCGGCATGATGTTTACCGTCTCGTAGAGTGGTGCACCCTCGTGATCCGTAGATCGATCTTGAATACTTTGCTTTGTCCTCAATATGTCTCGCAGGTCTGGAGTATCTCTCCATGCCTTTTTATTTGGATGGCGTTGGGGTGGAGGCTGAGCTTTTGGCTGGAATGCCTCTCTATCGCGGCCACGAGGTGGCCGATCAGCCGTATCATACGCTTCTTCCTCTAGTCGGGGTTAACCTGCGCCTTGGGTAACTCTTGGAGGGACGCTCGAGTTTATATTCCTCGGCAGCGAGGACTTCAGTCCATTTGTCAGCTATCAGATCTTGATCAGCTTGAAGCTGTTGCTGCTTTTTCTTCAGGCTATTTGCCGTGGCCATAAGCCTGCGCTTGAAGCGCTCTTCTTCGACGGGATCCTCTGGTACGGTGAATTCATCGTCGCCGAGGCTTGCCTTGTCTTCGGAGGGGGGCATGTAATTGTCATCCTCCTCCTCTTCGCCAGCCGCTCTCTCAGGAGAGCTGGCTCCTTCATCCTCCTGCTCTAAATCTTGCTGGAGGGGATTGTTGTTGTCTTCAGCGCTATCCAGAGTGTTATTATCTCATGTGCCGGTATCACCACTTTTGCTTTAGCGGAACTTAGAGCGGTGCCGCTGACGTCGGCGCTTGGGTTGCTTCTTGGAGGGGTCATCCTCTGCTATCTCGTCACTGTTACCTTCATTGGGTGTATCCACCATGTATATGTCATACGACGAGGTGGCTTTCCAGTGCCCTATAGGTGCTGGTTCATGTTCGTC
Organism: Triticum urartu; assembly: GCF_003073215.2. NCBI lineage: Eukaryota > Viridiplantae > Streptophyta > Magnoliopsida > Poales > Poaceae > Triticum > Triticum urartu. The sequence continues at coordinate 120,463,382 of NC_053024.1, forward strand.
TCCTACATCGTCGTCCATACCGTCGATGACTTCGGAGTCGAAGTCAAGCATGTCGGTTAAATCATCGACAGTGGCTACAAAGTGGGTGGTGGGTGGGCGTCAAATTTCTTCGTCGTCCGCATCCCAATCCTGTTGGCCATAATCCGGCCAGGGCTCTCCTGACAAAGAGAGAGACCTTAGTGAATTCAGAATGTCGCCGAAGGGAGAGTGCTGAAAGATATCTGCGGCGGTGAATTCCATGATCAGCACCCAATCGGATTCGATGGGCAGGGGCGCAGATGGTTCGGGGTCCGAAAGAGAGTCCGGCACCTTGGAGTCACGGGCTGCGCAGAGGATTATGCTGGTGTTTGGCTCGATTGCCGTCGAGACTGCAGCCCCTGAGGCGGTGTCTAGCCACCCGTCCTCGATTGGCACAGCTGGCTCCGAGCTAAGGGTCAGAGCTGATGCGGGCGCGTCCTCTGGGGTACCATCCGGTGGCAGAGCTAGGTCATACCCATCACGACAGTGCGGCGTGCCCGGCTGTGGCTCGAATCCGTCGAAGTTCAAGTCCCCATGGATGTTGGCCGTGTAATTCAAACTTCCAAATCTGACCTGATGGCCAGGGGCGTAGCTTTCAATCTGCTCCAGATGGCCAAGCGAATTAGCCCGTAGTGCAAAGCCGCCGAATACGAAGATCTGTCCGGGGAGAAAAGTCTCACCCTGGACCACATTGCTATCGATGATAGTAGGAGCCATCAAGCCTAACAGCGACGACACAGAGGAACTCTCAATGGAAGCACCAGTGTCGGTGTCAAAACCGGTGGATCTCGGGTAGGGGGTCCCAAACTATGCGTCTAGGCCGGATGGTAACAGGAGGCAAGGGACACGAAGTTTTACCCAGGTTCGGGCCCTCTTGATGGAGGTAAAACCCTCCATCCTGCTTGATTAATATTGATGATATGAGTGTTACAAGAGTAGATCTACCACGAGATCAGAGAGGCTAAACCCTAGAAGCTAGCCTATGGTATGATTGTATGTTGTGATTGTTGTCCTACGGACTAAAACCCTTCGGTTTATATAGACACCGGAGAGGGTTAGGGTTACACAAGGTCGGTTACAAAGGAGGAGATATCCATATACATATTGCCTAGCTTGCCTTCCACGCCAAGTAGAGTCCCATCCGGACACGAGACGAAGTCTTCAATCTTGTATCTTCATAGTCTAACAGTCCGGCCAATGGAGATAGTCTGGCTGTCCGGAGACCCCCTAATCCAGGACTCCCTCAGGCTCCAAAGCCAAAGTTCTCAGATGCTGCACTTAGACTCATTGCTTCGAATCCACCCTTGAAGATGTCGGTGGCTAAGAAAGCTTAACTCTCTTTTGGAGGGAAGGGTCTCCAGCCGAAAATCAAACTCGTCTGAAGCTATTGCTGGGGACCTTAAACATCTTGTAGGGCGCAAGATCAAATGCCCAAATGGTCTTATTATGTATTTTGTTCCTTGAGTCGCTTGCTACTTGCCCTATCAGTCCTAACCTCGATCTAAGCTTTCATAATCCACTTGCTCGTCAAATGTTTATGCTTCACAATTGTCTTCGTGAAGCCTATCCCCCTAACTGCACTGTAGGGTATGACACCAGCTGCTTCAGAATGGATTATTGATAGTGGATGTACTAATCACATGACTGGCAAGCGAAGTCTTCTCATGGACTCAACTTTACGTCCATCTGACAAGAGTCACATCACATTTGTTGATACTGGTAAAAGCAAGGTATTGGGTCTAGGTAGAGTTGCAATCTCAAGGGAGCAACACATGTATAAAGTGATGCTTGTTGAATCCCTTGGTTTCAACTTAATGTCTGTCTCAATGCTTTGTGATTTAAACATGATTGTGATATTTGGAAAATATCGTTGCCTTGTTCTAATGGAATCTGACAAGTCTCTAGTCTTTGAAGGGTATCAGAAAGATGATTTGTACGTGGTAGATTTCTCAGCAGGACCACAGCTTGCCGTATGTCTTCTAGCAAAAGCTTCAGAATGCTGGCTCTAGCATCGGAGGCTAGGGCATGCCGGCATGAGGAACTTGCACACTCTTGCAAAGAAGAATCATATCATAGGCATCGAGGGTGTCAAGTTCAAGAAGGATCACTTATGCGGTGCCTGTGAAGCTGGAAAGATGACGAGGGCCAAGCATCCCTCGAAGACAATCATGACAACGACTCAACCCTTCGAACTGCTACACATGGACCTCTTCGGTCCAACTCACTACTCAACTCTTACTACTACTGCTTGTCTCTATGGCTTTGTCGTTGTTGATGATTATTCAAGATATACATGGGTGCATATAATCCTCTACAAGACTGAAGTGCAGGATGTCTTCAGACGCTTCGCCAATCGAGCCATGAACAACTATGGCGTTAAGATCAAGCACATCTGAAGTGACAATGGCACTGAATTCAAGAACACCGGCCTCGACACTTATCTTGATACTTTGGGCATCACTCATGAATTCTCAGCTCCGTCCACGCCGCAGCAAAATGGCGTCATAGAACGCAAGAACAGAACACTTATTGAGATGGCTCGGACAATGCTCGATGAATACAAGACTCCAAGAAAGTTCTGGCCTAAATCCATTGATACTGCATGCCATATCATCAACCATGTTTACCTTCACAAGCTTCTGAACAAAACATCCTATGAGCTCCTCACTGGTAAGAAGCCAAATGTCAGTTACTTCAGAGTATTTGGTGCTAGGTGCTGGATCAAGGATCCACACCACACTTCAAAATTTGCACCGAAAGCACATGAAGGTTTTATGCTTGGATATGGAAAGGATTCGCACTCCTACAGAGTCTTCAACCTCTTTCACTATAAAGTGGTTGAAACTATGGATGTGCAGTTCGATGAGACTAACGGCTCGCAAAGAGAGCACCCGCCAAATGTGCTAGATGAAGTTCCATCCAGTGAATCCATCAAGCTTATGGGAACTGGAGAAATCATACCATCTGAAGCCCAGCCTGAAGAGGAACTTATCATCTCTGCACCTGATAAACCTGAAGACAATGTTGATCCTGAAGACAATCCTTCTAACGATGACAATGATCAACAAGAGCAAAATCTTCGTCCTGCTCATCCTCGTGTTGCAAATGAAGTACAAATTGAGAGAATAATTGACAGCATCAATGCACCTGGTCCACTCACTCGTTCAAGGGCAACACAACTAGCAAATTTATGTGGACACTTCACATTTGTCTCAATATCAGAACCCAAGAAAGTTGATGAAGCCTTCATGGAACCTGAATGGATTCAAGCTATGCAAGAAGAGCTTCAACAATTTGAGTTGAATAATGTATGGGAACTGGTCAAGCGTCCTGGTCCTCGTAAGCACAATATCATAGGCACTAAATGGATATATTGCAACAAGCAAGATGAGCATGGTCAAGTTGTCAGAAACAAAGCTCGTCTCGTTGCTCAAGGATACACTCCAGTTGAAGGAATTGACTTCGATGAAACTTTTGCTCCTGTGGCTAGGCTTGAAGCTATACGCATACTGCTGTCCTATGCAAATCATCATAACATTCTTCTGTACCAAATGGATGTGAAGAGCGCTTTTCTCAATGGCAAGATTGAAGAAGAAGTGTATGTTGCACAACCGCCTCGCTTTGAAGATCCAAAACATCCTCACATGGTTTACAAGCTCAACAAGGCACTGTATGGCCTTAAACAAGCCCCTCGAGCTTGGTATGACACACTCAAAGACTTCCTGAAGAGCAAAGGCTTCAAACCTGGTTCCCTGGATCCCACTCTCTTCACGAAGACATATGATGGTGAACTATTTGTGTGCCAAATATATGTGGATGACATTATCTTCGGCTGCACCAACCAGAAATAAAGTGATGAGTTTGGATATATGATGCAAGAGCAATATCAGATGTCCATGATGGGTGAACTAAAGTTCTTCCTTGGTCTTCAAATACGACAGCAACGCAACGACATCTTTATATCTCAAGAGAAATACCTCAAAGATTGCCTGAAGAAGTTTGGAATGCAAGACTACAAAGGTTACACGACGCCAATGCCAGCTAAACACCATCTGGGTCCCGACGACAATGGTAAAGAGTTCGATCAAAAGTTATACCGCTCCATGATTGGTTCTCTGCTTTATTTATGTGCATCTAGGCCAGATATCATGTTTAGTGTTTGCATGTGTGCCCGATTCCAAGCGGCACCAAAGGAGTCGCATCACTTAGCTGTGAAGCGAATTCTTCAATATTTGGCTCACACCCCAACACTAGGATTATGGTATCTAAAGGGCTCAGAGTTTGATCTAGTTGGATTCTCGGATGCTAATTATGCTGGTGACAAGGTGGATTGCAAGTCTACATCAGGCACATGTCACTTTCTAGGACGGTCACTTGTTTGTTGGTCTTCAAAGAAGCAGAACTGTGTATCTCTCTCCAATGCTAAATCTGAATACATTGTTGCTGGATCTTGCCGTGCTCAGCTTCTATGGATGAAGCAAACACTCAAAGACTATGGCATTCATCTGAAGCAAGTGCCACTCTACTGCGATAACGAGAGCGCCATCAAGATTGCTAACAACCCAGTTCAGCACTCGAAGACAAAGCACATTGAAATTCGTCATCACTTTCTCAAAGATCATGTCATGAAGGAAGATATTGATATCATACACGTCAACACTGAAGAGCAACTGGCAGATATCTTCACAAAGCCCTTGGATGAGAAGAGGTTTTGCAAGCTACGGTGTGAGCTAAATATCTTGGAATCCTCAAATGTCCTGTTATCAGGCACACATCCTAACACTTATGCATGCTGATGACTTAGATGTGCAACACACGGAGTAACGTATGTCTTCAATCAATGAAGACTTACATTCTGAGTGTGAATACATTAACATGGAATTTGACTTCAGGGCGCCACGATAATTGTGCGCCGTGTCTGGGTCTAATACTTCCTATACGGTGGGTAAGGCCACCACCAAATTCTTCCCTTAGAAGTGTTTTTCACATGGCGTTACATTTGCAAAGTCTTCGCTTTCTGTTTGTCTTCAATGTTAACATGGCCTCATGTTTATCTTCAATTTGGTTTCTGTCTGTCTTCAATGTTAAATGTCTTCACGTTGAATCTTTTGAACTAAGTGAATGTGATCGGACCCTAACCCCTCTATGCTTCTATCTTAAGTCTATCTATCCAAATCATATGCATTCTATTGACACTGTCAAAATGTCTTCTCTGCGTCCTTGTCAGCAGAAGACACAGAGACAAACATTAATCCGTTTTCAATGCTAAATCCTTCAACCTGAAACCCGAAGAAGTGGGAACGACCACCCAACAATCCAGGCGTGTGTGGGAACATGGAACAACCTCCAATCTGTTGCATGATCGCCACATGTCCTTCAGATGTGAACCGCCAGGGGCACCTGTGTAATAACACTATGACACTGTGCCGTCCCTGTCCCTATAAATACACGCCTCACCACAGTCATTATCCTTTCTTCCACTCTCGCACAAACCCTAGTGATACGCTCCAACGTATCTATAATTTTTGAATTGCTCCATGCTATATTATCTACTGTTTGGACTATATTGGGCTTTATTTTCCACTTATATTATTTTTTGGGACTAACCTATTAACCGGAGGCCCAGCCCAGAATTGCTATTTTTTTACCTATTTCAGTGTTTCAGATAAAACAGAATATCAAAAGGAGTTCCAAACGGAATAAAATCTTTGGAACTGATTTTCTCACCGAACGTGATCCAGAGACTTGGACCCTACTGCAAGGGAAGCGAGTGCTCACGGGGGTGGGGGGCCCCCCTAGGGCGCGCCCCCTGCCTCGTGGGCCCCTCGGTGCTCCACCGACGTACTCCTTCCTCCTATATATACACACGTACCCCCAAACGATCAGAACAGGAGCCAAAAACCTAATTCCACCGCCGCAACTTTCTGTATCCACGAGATCCCATCTTGGGGCCTGTTCCGGAGCTCCGCCGAAGAGGGCCGTCATCACGGAGGGCTTCTACATCATCATAGCCTCCGATGTCTCCGATTAAGTGTGAGTAGTTTACCTCAGACCTTCGGGTCCATAGTTAGTAGCTAGATGGCTTCTTCTCTCTCTTTGAATCTCAATACAAAGTTCTCCCCCTCTCTTGTGGAGATCTATTCAATGTAATCTTCTTTTTGTGGTGTGTTTGTTGAGACCGATGAATTGTGGGTTTATGATCAAGTCTATCTATGAATAATATTTGAATCTTCTCTAAATTCTTTTATGTATGATTGGTTATCTTTGCAAGTCTCTTCGAATTATCCGTTTGGTTTGGCCAACTAGATTGGTAGTTCTTGCCATGGGAGAAGTGCTTAGCTTTGGGTTCAATCTTGCGGTGTCCTTACCTAGTGACAGAAGGGGCAGGAAGGCACGTATTGTATCGTTGCCATCGAGGATAACAAGATGGGGTTTATTTCATATTGCATGAATTTATCTCTCTACATCATGTCATCTTGCTTAAGGCGTTACTCTGTTTTTAACTTAATACTCTAGATACATGCTGGATAGCGGTCGATGAGTGGAGTAATAGTAGTAGATGCAGAATCGTTTCGATCTACTTGTCACGGACGTGATGCCTATATACATGATCATGCCTAGATATTCTCATAATTATGCACAATTCTATCAATTGCTCAACAGTAATTTGTTCACCCACTGTAGAATACTTATACTCTTGAGAGAAGCCACTAGTGGAACCTATGGCCCCCGGGTCTATTCTCATCATATCAATCTCCATCACTTTTATATTGTTTTGCTATTTACTTTGCCTTTACTTTTTACTTTGCATCTTTATATCAAAAAGACCAAAAATAGTCTATCTATCAGATCTCACTCTCGTAAGTGACCGTGAAGGGCTTGACAACCCCTAATCGCGTTGGTTGCGAGTAGCTATCGCTTTGTGCAGGTACGAGGACTTTAGCGTGGCCTCCTACTGGATTGATACCTTGGTTCTCAAAAACTGAGGGAAATACTTACGCTACTATGCTGCATCATCCCTTCCTCTTCAGGGAAAATCAACGCAAGCTCAAGACGTAGCAAGAAGGATTTCTAGCGTCGTTGCCGGGGAGTCTACGCAAAAAGTCAACATACCAAGTACCCATCACAATCCCTATCTCTCGCATTACATTATTTTCCATTTGCCTCTCGTTTTCCTCTCCCCCCAATTCACCCTTGCCGTTTTATTCGCCCTCTCTCTCCCTATCCTCCCTCTCTATTTGCCTCTTTTTGCCCGTTTGCTTTTTGTTTGCTCATGTGTTAGATTGCTTGTTTGTCGCGATGGCTCAAGATACTACCAAATTGTGTGACTTCACCAATACCAATAATAATGATTTCCTTAGCACTCCGATTGCTCCTCTTACCGATGCTGAATCTTGTGAAATTAATACTGCTTTGTTGAATCTTGTTATGAAAGATCAATTCGCCGGCCTTCCTAGTGAAGATGCCGCTACTCATCTGAATAGCTTCATTGATTTATGTGATATGCAAAAGAAAAAAGATGTCAATAATGATGTTGTTAAATTGAAGCTATTTCCTTTTTCGCTTAGAGATCGTGCTAAAGCTTGGTTTTCGTCTTTGCCTAAGAATAGTATTGATTCATGGAACAAGTGCAGAGATGCTTTTATCTCTAAGTATTTTCCTCCAGCTAAGATCATCTCTCTTAGAAACGATATAATGAACTTTAAACAAATTGATCATGAACATGTTGCACAAGCTTGGGAGAGAATGGAATTAATGATACATAATTGCCCTACTCATGGTTTGAATTTGTGGATGATTATACAAAAATAATTATGCCGGATTGAATTTTGCTTCTAGAAATATTTTAGATTCGGCCGCGGGAGGCACTTTTATGAAAATCACTTTAGGAGATGCTACTAAACTCCTAGATAATATTATGGTTAATTATTCTCAATGGCACACTGAAAGAACTTCTAATAAAAAAGTTCATGCGATAGAAGAAATTAATGTGTTGAGTGGGAAGATGGATGAACTTATGAAATTATTTGCTACTAAGAGTGTTTCCTCTGATCCTAATGATATGCCTTTGTCTACTTTGATTGACAATAACAATGAATCTATGGATGTGAATTTTGTTGGTAGGAATAATTTTGGTAACAACGCTTATAGAGGGAATTTTAATCCCAGGTCATATCCTAGTAATCCTTCTAATAATTATGGGAATTCCTACAACAACTCTTATGGAAATTATAATAATATGCCCTCTGATTTTGAATCTAATATTAAAGAATTTATTTCTTCGCAAAAGAATTTAAATGCTATGATTGAAGAAAAATTGCTCAAGATTGATGATTTGGCTAGGAACATTAATAGAATTGCTCTTGATGTTGATGCTTTGAAACTTAGATCTATTCCACCTAAGCATGATATTAATGAGTCTCTAAAATCCATGAGAATTTCAATTGATGAGTGTAAAGAAAGAACCACTAGGATGCGTGCTTCCAAAGATGCCTTTATTAAAGCGTGTTCTTCCAATTCCTATGAAAATCAAGATGAAGATCTAAAAGTTATTGATGTGTCTCCAATTAAATACTTATTTTGCAATATGAATCTTGATGAAACTGAATATGATCCTCCTTTACCTAGAAGGCGTTTTAAAAATTTGGAGTGTTTAGATCTTAATGATGAAATTGATGAAAGTGCGATGGAAAGAAATAAAAATCTAGATGTTGCTAAACCCACTATATTGGATTTCAAGGAATTTAATTATGAAAATTGCTCTTTGATTGATTGTATTTCCTTGTTGCAATCCGTGTTAAATTCTCCTCATGCTTATAGTCAAAATAAAGCGTTCACTAAACGTATCGTTGATGCCTTGATGCAATCTTATGAAGAAAAACTTGAGCTGGAAGTTTCTATCCCTAGAAAACTTTATGATGAGTGGGAACCAACTATTAAAATTAAGATTAAAGATCATGAGTTCTATGCTTTATGTGATTTGGGTGCTAGTGTTTCCACGATTCCAAAGACTTTGTGTGATTTGTTAGGTTTCCGTGATTTTGATGATTGCTCTCTAAACTTGCACCTTGCGGATTCCACTATTAAGAAACATATGGGAAGAATTAATGATGTTCTTATTGTTGCAAATAGGAATGATGTAACCATAGATTTTATTGTTCTTGACATAGATTTCAATCCTTCATGTCCTATTATTCTTGGTAGACCTTTCCTTAGAACGATTGGTGCAATTATTGATATGAAGGAAGGAAATATTAGATTCCAATTTCCGTTAAGGAAAGGCATGGAACACTTTCCTAGAAAGAAAATTAAATTACCTTATGAATCTATTATGAGAGCCACTTATGTATTGCCTACCAAAGATGGCAATACCTAGATCTATCCTTGCTTTTTATGCCTAGCTAGAGGCGTTAAACGATAGCGCTTGTTGGGAGGCAACCCAATTTTATTTTTTATTCCTTGCTTTTTGATCCTGTTTAGTAAGAAATAATTTATCTATCCTCTGTTTAGGCTGTGTTTTTGTGTGTGTTTAATTAGTGTTTGTGCCAAGTAGAACCGTTGGGAAGACTTGGGGAAAGTCTTGTTGAACTTGCTGTAAAAAACAGAAACTTTAGCGCTCACGAGAACTGCTGTCATTTTTATTTGAAGAGTGCTATTTATTTTATTATTTTTTAAGATGATTAATAGATAAATTCCTCACGTTCAGCAATTTATTTTAGAATTTTTGGGGTTCCAGATCTTGCTCTAGCTACATATTACTACAGACTGTTCTGTTTTTGACAGATTCTGTTTTTCGTGTGTTGTTTTCTTAGTTTATAATCCGTAGAGAAGTTGGAGTACAGTAGGTTTAACACCAATTTAAATAAAGAATGAGTTTATTACAGTACCTTGAAGTGGTCTTTTGTTTTCTTTCGCTAACGGAGCTCACGAGTTTTCTATTTTGAGTTTTGTGTTGTGAAGTTTTCAAGTTTTGGGTGAATTCTTTTGATGGATCATGGAACAAGGAGTGGAAAGAGCCTAAGCTTGGGGATGCCCATGGCACCCCCAATATAATCCAAGGACACCAAAAAGTCAAAGCTTGGGGATGCCCCCGGAAGGCATCCCCTCTTCCGTCCACTTCCATCGGTAATTTACTTGGAGCTATATTTTTTTTCACCAACATGATATGTGTTTTGCTTGGAGCGTCTTGTATTATTTGTGTCTTTGTTTGTTAGTATTCCACAATAATCCTTGCTGCACACACCTTTTGAGAGAGCCATACATGAATTAAAATTTGATAGAATACTCTATGTGCTTCACTTATATCTTTTGAGCTAGATAATTTTGCTCCATGTGCTTCACTTATATCTTTTGAGCTAGATAATTTTTCTCTATGTGCTTCACTTATATCTTTTGAGCTAGATAATTTTGCTCTATGTGCTTCACTTATATCTTTTGAGCTAGATAATTTTGCTCTATGTGCTTCACTTAGACCTTTTCAGAGCACAGTGGTGGATATGTTTTAAAGAAACTATTGATCTCTCATGCTTCACTTAAATCAATTTGAGAGTCTCTTAATAGCATGGTAATTTGCCTAATAATAATATGCTTGGTATTCAAGATTTGTGAAACTTTCTTTTGAGTGTGTTGAATACTAAGAAAAGATTGAAGCATGATAATTGTATTGAGATATGGAGGTGATAATATTAAAGTCATGCTAGTTGAGTAGTTTTGAATTTAAAGAATACTTGTGTTGAAGTTTGTGATTCCCGTAGCATACACGTATGGTGAACCGTTATGTGATGAAGTCGGAGCATGACTTATTTATTGATTGTCTTCCTAATGAGTGGCGGTCGGGGATGAGCGATGGTCTTTTCCTACCAATCTATCCCCCTAGGAGCATGGGCGTAGTACTTTGCTTTGATAACTTCTAGATTTTTGCAATAAGTATATGAGTTCTTTATGACTAATGTTGAGTCCATGGATTATACGCACTCTCACCCTTCCACCTTTGCTAGCCTCTCTAATACCGCGCAACTTTCGCCGGTATCATACACCTACCATATACCTTCCTCAAAACAGCCACCATACCTACCTATTATGGCATTTCCATAGCCATTCCGAGATATATTGCCATGCAACTTTCCACCATCTAGTTCATCATGACACATCCATCATTGTCATATTGCTTAGCATGATCATGTAGTTGACATAGTATTTGTGGCAAAGCCACCGTTCATAATTTTCATACTTGTGACTCTTGATTCATTGCATATCCCGGTACATCGCCGGATGCATTCACATAGAGTCATATTTTGTTCTAAGTATCGAGTTGTAATTGTTGAAGTATAAGAAAAATAAAAGTGTGATGATCATCATTATTAGAGCATTGTCCCAGTGAGGAAAGAATGATGGACACTATGATTCCCCCATAAGTCGGGATGAGACTCCGGACGAAAAAAAAGAGAGGCCAAAGAAGCCTGTAGCGACCTGACCCGAATGGATCACGTCTACTGTGCTACGGTGCCATCCCTGGATCAGTAATGCTGACACCACACAGTACATCGAGGTTTTATAGCAGAGTTGCAATCACACACTTATTACATCGATGGCTCAAAAAGAACTTATTACAATAAATATGGCTTAAGGCCATATTTTAAAGATAACAGCGGAAGACTTGGAAGATAAATGGGTCCATCAACTCCAGCGGCATCACTGAGTATAGAACCACGACCTAAACACCTCAATCATCGTCTGAAAAGTCTGCAACATTAACGTTGCAGCCCGAAACGGGTCAGCACATGGAATATGCTGGCAAAGTAACACATAGAGAGTAATGGAATGAAACAGCTATACTATATGCATATATGGCTGGTGGAAAGCTCTATGGTTACAGTTTTTGCGTAAAGCCAGTTTTTCCCTACTGCAAAGGAATAAATTTTATTTACTATCATGGTGGTTGTGAAACATTGAGAATGGTTGACAGCATTCTCAATCCCAATTAAAAG